>NC_071336.1:9403939-9706969 GCF_027744825.2 Synchiropus splendidus | reverse complement strand
TGCCCTCCACAAGACACTAATAAATTTTGACACCCGTGAAACAATTTTTAATCTGTTGACTGAAAGTGATGTGGGAGAAGAAGGAACGCAGTGGAAGTGCTGCCGAGTGTTGTGTCCACAAAATCGACTTCAGTTGGAAAATGATCCTCTTAAGTGTGTGGGTTATTTTTCTTTTTTGCTTTCAAAGTGATGTGGGCTCACTGTTCGGTCCCTCCGAGGCTCAGACGTTCACCTCAAGTGTCTGACTTCCTTATTTTTGTACGTTACTGCCTGATGAGGGTTCGCTATACAGCCAACATACGTACGGTTCATATCTTAATGTGAAACAGACACTGTACAGTACCAGCACTGTGGCTTTGGTTTGATCCATGTGTTGCGGCTTAGGAATGAATGCACACTGTCTTGGACCTACAGCAGATATTAGTGTTTTCCTTCCAGATATTATGTGGCATGATAGTCAGTCGTCTGCCTGCTGTCCCCATTTTCCCAACTCATTCTGTGGTTTATGTTGAAGTGACAGCCCAGTATGGAACATAACCCAGACCCTTCCACGGTCTCAAACCGTCGATGCTCTGTCACAGAATGATTCTCCCGACAGTCTGATGGCGGTTGAGGCCACAAGTCCTCTCGATCATGATTCAAAAGCAGACGTTCTCTTTTGTGACTGCTTCCTTAGAAAAGACTAACCAAGATTGCTGTTGGAGACCACAGACACCATGTCATGTTGAACAGCGTTTTCCACAGTTTTCAGCTTGAAGGAAGTAGGGCCATGTGGCTGTCAGGTTAATGTTTTTACCTCATAAATATTTAGTATAAGAGAGGGAAGCAGTATGCGTGACAGGTTTGTTTACGGAGGACCTCGCCTGCAGGACCAACTCTTTTGCCTCATGCATATCTTTGAAATGCTGAAATCATCCTCTTTGTGATGCGGTAAATCTCTCATCATCATGATTCCCCCTTTTTGAAGCTGTTGCTTTAAAAAGCGACCGTTTGAAATCTAGATGAACAAGATGCTACAGCCCACTGTGACATCACATTGGGCTTGACTCCTCCTCCAGCGCAGCTCTGAACCCGCCCACTTCCTTATCAGGCCGAACCATGCTGGAGAGACGCGTCTGCGTTGGAGCGGATCATTTCAATTTAAATTTTGATCTCAACCAGTTCTCAAATGTTTCTCAACCAGTGTGTCTCTGTGATCTTGGGCTGATATGTAAGTGAGATCTTTCTGTGATCTCAATTTACTCTCATCCCAGCTTCATTCTGTGAATCTCATAGTGAGCAAGCTCCACATTTGCATTGGTGATCTACACATTTTAGAATTGAGGGAATTCATTATTTTTAGGCTGTAGGCTGTCAGGAACTTTTGCTTTCGTATTTATCTCCACTAAGGCGCTTATGTGGGTCGTTGGCTGCGAGTGATATTAACCTAGAGGTGTTCAGTTATATGGAGCTCAACAGCATCACGCTGCAGTGTCACGTGAGAGCCATTCATGACAGCAGCTGTCAGCAGAGATGGGCTTAAAGTTTTCTACTGACCAATGACAGTGTGTGAGGTTTCTGCAAAACAAAGCATTTTCAATGGTTGAGGCATATGGACATTTTATGCATGAAAGTTAAATATCAAATCATAGGGTTTTGTGCAAACATAAACAGACTGTTCTGTTTAATTGGGGTCAATATAATTTTAAAACACACTCCAATCCGTAGGTTTGGTCCTCTTTAAGTAATGGAGAATGTTGCCGCACGCAAGCATGATGTCATTACAGCAGAGTTTGGTCAACAGCTTTCCACAGCCTGTATTGTTTGTTTATTTGCAACCCCATTCTTGAATTCTTGTTTCACTGGTAGTTTTTGTGTTATTTATTGCTGATGTGTGGACCTCGCTTGGCAGTGTCCCAGCAGCAGCAGCCGATAAGTGTTGTGTAATGGCCACAGTCTGCCAACCTGCAGAGAAAAGGAAGGGACGACCAGGACAAAGGGATGCTTAAAGGCAGACGGAGTGAACAGGAGGTAGGCAGCTAGGAGGAAGCGACAAGCCTCTGGCTAAATGTTGCTGTTCCAGACACGCTGCAGCAAATCTGCTTTTTTTTGTTCTACCCCTTTTTTTCCCGTCCGGTGTTTGGGTTTTGTCTCGTCACATTATTGGTTCAGCTTGATTTGTTTTCCCTTTTAGCACCATGGGCTAAATCCAGACAGTTGTTTATTTAGGATCAAGCGTTCCTTGCCCTTAAAGTCCATCTTCTCGTAATTGGTTGATGTTGCAGAGTGGTGCCCCGAGTCCTGAGACGACGCAGATGGATGTCCTTGCTGAGTCTGGACCGCCGAGGCTCTGTCTGTGTATAGTAACTCCAATGTTTACCTCACAGCCCGTGGCTTCCAAGAACATCCAGGAATTCAATTATTTCTGGCCTTGTTTGTTAAGTAAACACAAAGTTGGCAAATGGGATTTTTGTTTTTAGTTCAGTGTTCCAAAAGTGTCCAGTCAGAAGTGCCTTTTCGATGGCAAGGTTGACTGATCTTTGTTCCTCCCAGAGGGGATCCTTAAAAAATCTTCACCGTGAGATCATGAGGAAACTAAGTCACCAAATTCCTGAAACATCACTAACACTGCCTTTTGTCCTGTGCTGAAGAGGAGGCTCTGCCTTCAGTCTCTGACAGATAACGGCTTGCTCCTTCTTCCATCTATTAACTAATTCCTTTTTTTTGTCATAATTTGTTTGTCTTTATTTATTTATAGTAACTGAGAATCACGAATGAGTGTATAATTTAATCGTGATTGTTTGTCCAACCTTAACTTGTAAAACAAAAATCACTGTCTTCCTGCGAGTGGAAGAATCCCGACTCATACGCTTTCTGAATGTGAATATTTAATCCCAGCCAGTGGCTTTTCATGTGTGAAAGCCATATAAGACTCCTGAAATCCAGTGTACTGCGGCACCTCCGTGTATCATGAGCCGGTGCAGGTCAGCACAGACGCTCACAAATGTAATGCATGCACATCACACACTCGCTACATGTTGCTCTTTCATCTCCTCACTTCATCCGCCTCTGCCTTTGATGTGGGATACCCTGGAGTCTCTGGAACACAGTCCTGCGGAATGAAACCTGAGTGGATCTGGGCTGCGGCTCCCAGGAAAAGGCCTTCGATTGATCCCCCTTGTGTCCTTTGCTCTCACTGAGATTTTCCTATCGCCTTCAATCATGCTTTCACCCCACCGCTGCCTTTCCCATCAACAACACATTCCTTAAACATCTTAGCTCTCACATAAGCAAATGATGTCTTTTCTTGTACACATGATCATTTCAACCACTGTGATTCTTTTTGTAGAAGGGTATCTGAAGCCCTCCAAGCAATTCTTTCAGTTCACTATGTCTAACCTGCAACCTCTGGTCAAGTGTTGGACTTACTGATGCTTGTGGCGTGGATAACCTGATTGTGCTTTGCTGCTGGATTTCGCCTGCCTTTTCGGACAAGTGGTTTTGCCATGAGATGATAACAGCCATGTAACAAGCTCAAGAGGTGAAGTGAGTTTTGTGAGGAAGCATATGATGCTACAGTTTTCCAAGTTACATTTTTAAAAACGTTTCCATTGAATTTCATTCTGATATATTATGCTTCAAAGTGGAGTTTCATATCGCATAAACCCCAACGCTGACCCTACATCATGAAATGAAAGACTTCCTCACAGCAAACAGACCACGCAAACAGTTTCTTCTTCTCCTACACAGAGAGAAAAATGGCTGACCACTGTAATCACTGTGAATCATTTGTGATCTACCCTGAAAGTGTTGCCGGCTTCATAGACATTGCAGGGCTCCATGCACTATTCTGATTCCGGTATTTTCCAATGTTGGACTGGAATGTGACAAGGGGCTTCTGTGGCACTGTCAATGAAAATCTTCTGAGTCGGTCCTGTCGCTGGCACAGGACTTTCATGAGTCAGTAGCTTGAGTCGTAGTCAAGACTGTGTCAAGACTAGAGCATACAGTATATGTCCAAAACCAATGAGAAGGACGTGACCAAGACCAAGAATGAGACCAAACCTCATACAAAATACAGTAACATATGTCCATCCACGCATCTCTTCTTCCTGCAGAAGTCAGGTTTTCAAAATAAATCAAGGACTGAGAGGCTGTTATTGCAACAAACTATTTGTTTGTTCCACATTTGATTTGGTCACTGTGTGCTCTCGTTTTGACACAGTCTTGACTAAAGCACTATCAGTAGCTCTACAGGCCAAAAGCAAATAGCTGGATTATTTGGGCCAAATCTTATAAATCTGCTTCGGATAAGTTGAACACAAAGATAGTTACACTTCCTGCCTACATGTCTACAACTGTGAAAGGCCTTTCTGTTTCATGTTTACATCAGTTCAGCTAGACGGGTGCACAAACTGTCCCATTTTTGTGAGTTGTTGAACCAAAAATATCTCCATCACCTGGCGAGGCAGACCTTTCTGACCAACCTTTCAATGCACAAAGACTTGAAAACCCAACTCTTTATCTGCGGCTCACACACCCAGTACACACTTGTGCATAGATACCTTTACTCCTCTGCAACAAAAATGCTCCATTCATGCGAGTGTCTTGCTCATGGACACTTTACCACATGTACTACTGTATGCCATCCCCAGTGACCACACTACCCATTCCTGACCAAGAGTTTTGCCTTTAAAAAAAGAAAAAGCTATCTCGAATTAAGTTCCACTACAATGTCTGATGATTGTCTCAAGGACATTGGGTGAATAGCAACTCTAGTAAAGTGGGTCTCCAAAGCCACCCTTGATTCTGGTGCCTATATAAACCAGTGTAGACGCGTGGGTTTTCTCAATAACCCACTTAAAAGATTGGTATTATACAGTCGATGACATTTTAACTGAACCTTGTTTGGCCAATTAACTGGCTATTCAGTCCCATAAAAGACCCCCCTGCGCTGGATTTTCACAAATAAACAGCTCCCCACTTTAGGACTGTACCAGCCTTAGCTTGTGTTTGTTTATCTACTGTGAAGGCCAAGTGCACAATTAGGCTGATGTTAACACTAATGGGGCCCATAGCTACTAAATAGTATCGAAAAGTGCACACATTTACTTGCACAATTGTGCCCCCTTGACGCTTGCATTGGCATGCAAATGTGTCGCCAGAGAGCCAACAAAACATTCTGACCTTTGAGGACGCCAGGGCTCAAACATCTTATTCCAGGCAGGAAACGTGCCAATGATCCAGGACGTTACCTTCTTTTATTTACCCTGCTCCTGTAGCTTATCCTGAATGTGTTGATGCATCAGCTGAAATGGGGGTTTCATTTGCATCTCATGGCCATCATTTTAGAGTCTTGGGGACTTGGAGGGGGAAAGGAAGGCTTGACATGGCCATGCATACCTTCTAAGCATGCTAAATAATGAAAGAGAAGCCCTGGGCCGAGCCTGGAGCTGAAATATTCATGCGGCTTTGTCGGCTGCTGCCAGTTGATTGGCATGTTATTAGAAGAGTTAATGCAAAAAGATGCTGCTCTTTCCGCTGCTGTGTGTTTGTCTGTTCATTCATGTGTAGCTGAGTGCGGGAGTGGGTGGAAGGGGGAGTTGGTGGACGATATTGCGTACTGCTTGTAATTGCATGAGACGAGTATTAAGCTGTCAGGGCCCCTCTTGTATGAGCTGAAGTGAGCACGTCCAGAATTAAGCTGCGTCCATCACATACACGCATTAGATCGACGAGGAAAAGCCACAATAGGAAGTCATTTTATTTTCATTTTGTATGTCATTTTAAGGACTATTTCTTAAGTACATTACCAAAGACAACTTACATTGCTGTAACATTGTATTGTCAAGGCTTTTGTGTGTGGGTTTCCATAGTTGAGTTATGTTTTCAACAGCATTGGTTGTTGTTGTTGGTTTTTTTGGAATGGTTGGATGGAATTCTCCGGAAATTTGTGAAATGGGTCAAGGATAAAGAAATCTACATCTAGCTCACCATCTGGATCCTGGACTTTTTTTTAAAGGATTCTTCGATCAGACCATTCATCCATGATAGCACTTAAAGATCCAAGTATTGCTCTACTCAACTTCACAATGGCAGAGAAATAACTTTTTGGCACACTAAGACTTTCACGTCAGGATGAACACTGTTCACGAGTTTGCGACTTGCACTGGGAATGGACTTCATTTCAACAATGAGTCAGCTGAAATGTGATGAGTCATTGTCATTGCCTCATTTAGCCAATAGCGAGTGATTGCTCTTTATAGTTCTCCATTCTCACGCGGGCGACGCTGACTAAAGTGACATTTGGATAAAGCTCAGCCTTTTTGTGGAGCTGTCATTATCCAATTAAGCCCGAGTGACGTTTGAGGCGAAAGGAAGCGAGATAATGGCGCACATCTCGGCAGAGGAAGGTGTCCGAAATGAGCCAACTGCAAATGACAACAACTTAGTTCTGTAGAGCAAGCGTCACCTTCTCAACTGCACCAGACTATTGAGTGAATGTTCAGACGGAGGAGGAGAGCTGATCAATACCTAGATGTGCTCTTCTGCCTGTCAGCCATTTTCAAGTCATATGCTTTGTTAGCCTTTGATATGAGCATGACTCATTGTGTTTGTTTTTATATTATTTCTATATTATCTATATTAACATATGTTCCAATGACTCATGTTTAGAGTATGTTTCAACGTGATTTCTTCGATCGAGTAATGTATAGTTTCAAATTTTAACATGTTGTGTTTTAAACATACTGAATGAAGATAAGTGTGTTGACACACATTTTAAAAAACAGTATGTTACCGACAAAATTCTAAACAAGAAAGTCTCATATACATAACAGGAGTAAGAGTGACCAGCACACACACAAGAGTCAAAAGTACCTCTCTATGTGAAGGATAACTGCTACCACAGAGCAGCAGCCACGTCACAGGATCTCAAAGGTGGACTTTTGAAAGACTCCCGAAACATTTTGATTTTATGATAATGCTGTGCTGCAACAATACAAATGATGAGTCGTTTTTAAAAAGCAGCTAGCAGAGCGACTAATGTCTAGCAAAGACCTCTTTATCCTGTTGCGATGAGCAGGAATGTTTAAGAGCAAGTTCAAACATCTTAGACTTAGAGTACATGAAGACGGTTTGGTTATAGAGTCTACCTCTGCACATTTTTTCACAATGTTAAGAGCATAGTGAGAACACTAGTGATGCCACATGAACATTAAAGTAGGTACAGATGCAAAAGTGACCAAAAAAGAGCCGGTTATTAACATGGGCTATTAGTGCCCCATTGGGGTGAGTGGATCAACCTCTTCCCTGATGTTACAGTGCCAATTACATGAAGAAGTATCAGACTTTTTCCTCATAATTTAGATTCACACTTTGCAAATCAAGGCTGTTTTAACCAAACAAAGGGCGAGTATAGATAGTATATAGGTCCTGATTCAGAATCAATCTTTTGCTGGGGCTTCTTATGAAAGTGATTGGCTTCAGCTACTGGTGAAAAGAACATCAGGGTTCTTGTTGCCATGGTGATTTGGGGTGACGGATTGTAACTCGGTTGGCCTGATTGCCTCCAGCGGAGGATTATGTTGACTTCAGCATGTTGAGCTCACGCCCAACAATGACTTCTGACCACGGACTTGTACTTTAAACTGAGTTGCCAGCAAAGACTACTGGAAGATTTGAGAGAAGCAGTGCTCATGTGCTTGAGGGCCAAATGATGATTTCAGTTGGTGGATCCAAGCACCGGATGGTGATGGAGAGGGTGAGGACGGCGAGGTCTTCAACAAAACAGTGGAGTTTTATAAACCCCTACTTATGAAGGTGATGGATTGGAAGGATGATTCACGTTGCTTGTGGCTCAAATGGCTTACAAGCACGACCCATTTAACAGTCCAGGTGAATTGCACACTTTTGTTACTTACAACAATGACAAAACGACTCAAGGCTCTTGCCAACCTACAGGTTTTAAAGCTTCGTCAGCCTCCACTGGAAGACATCTTTCCTACCTTCCGACCTACTGGCACTCTAAGTCTTGTGTATCCTTTAAAGGTCCAATCCAACGTGACTGTCAGCTCCAGCAACACCGCTTGCTTTTGGGTATTTAGACGCAGCACAAGGTCTGGTCACAGCTGCAGCCAGCAAATCTCTTGCAGAGGTCAGGGTACCTGGTGTTATTGAACACTTGGGGTTGCCTCCCCCCAAAAATGATGAAGGCAGTGGTTTTCTTGGCGGACCAGGTTCGAGACACTTTCAGCAATGCTCATAAGGACTTGGCCATTCCTCCATCTTCCACACATTGACATGTTGTTTTCCAGAGTCCAAGTCTTGAATGCTATGTTTGGGTGGTAAAACTTGTGGAATACCTTTTCCTCTAAACAAGTGAGACATTCAATGGTTTGCATTGATCTGTAATGACGGGCAACGTGCATCGTCAATGATAATAAGATTCGCTCCACACTGAACCAAACATGTTACTAGAGTTGAATGATGCCGACGAAGGTTAACCCACGGCAACAAGCAGCCACACATGGTGACCTCTCAGTTGTAGTCTCTTGGTTAAATTGGAAGTGCTGCTGTGCGACAGCTGATCATTTGCAGATCGCTTCCATGACAGTGGTTTCTCCAGACGCTCTTTCCTGAAATGCCTCTGTTGAAATGTTTATGAAGCCACAGCCTCGTACGTCAGCAGTGCCTCACCAGTGAAACCAGGAAAGCGAGTGTTCCTGCGGAAGAAATGGCAGAAGACACAGCCCAAGGCTCAGCAGATGACAAGTTGACTTGAAAGAACCCCCTCCCCCCAAAAACAACTTTGTAGTGTGGACTAGCTGTGGACAGACTTGTCTTCCTCACCTGTAGGCTTCTGTTTGTACCAAATAAATCACCAATACATTCATGTTCTTGTACTTCTGAATGCGTACTGGTGAAACTTGTTGAGGTGATTTCCATGTGCTTTTGTGACATTTTATTGCGATTTTCTTTTTCTATTTTTGTGAACAATTTCCTTAACATTATACATATTATTATTCATAATACTAATGTAAACACGTGATTAGTTTCACATAAATATGAGCTTATTTATTTATTTATTCATTGGTTTTAATCAAAATTAGCTTTACACTAAAAACGAAACACCTGCTGCTAATTTGCATGGAGGGAAGCATTTTCAGGAAAGAGAACAGTGTTGGAGGTAGCGGGTGCCAAAGGTCTGTGTGACCTGTTTTCCCAGCTTAATGTGCAGCTTTCTGTCAGACGATAGGTCTGTGATCCATCCAAGGGGAGTCGGCAACATCCAGCTGTGAAAGCTTGCAGTGGAGTAGTGCCGGACTTTAAATCTGAAATCTACTTCCTCTGGGGGAAATCACCTTTCAGTTTTGACAAGATGAAAAAAAGTAAATAAATTCTGATGTCCTTAATAACAATGCAATATTAGCTCCATATTTTATTGCTGATGAAACCTCTCTGAGGACCACGCAGGCCTCAACATGCAACACTAGATATATGTGGAGCAGCATGAGACTCTGATCTCTGGTCTGATGGTTTTTAGTTGCATGGTTTTCATATCAAATATTGCATCAAATGAAGGGTGCACTGACTCCATAAAGCAACGGGGTTTGGCTCGATAGTAAAATTGAGAGTCATTCTTCATCTTGACATCTTGTGCAACAACTTTCAGAATTAGTTTGGTTTTGACAGAAAACCATTGGTACTTCCAGTATTGCTGTTGTTGCAGCATTAGCAAGTTTCAGGCAGTCATTTCCTATAGTTCTAACCGTGACAAGACATTGAAAAATTGATTTTCAAAGATCAAAAGTGCTTCCTTTTACACAGGAATGTGGCCTGTTTAATGTTTCATACATTCTAATTAGTTCGTCCACAGCAATTAGTTCATTTTGCTAATTAAGCGTGAATCATAGAGGCGCTTGCCAGGCGCTGTATTCAGGGACCAGGAAATATCTGTCTTCATTTCCAGGCTCAGGAAAACACCCGTTAGATCGCAACATTGATTCAATTAGTTTGCATTTGTTTGCATTTACCACATAGTTGTTAATGGGAAGTGCTGCGAGGGCACGATAAAAGATGGCTGCGTGCAATGTATAAAGCACAAACTCTGCTTATTATGGTTGTTGTTGTGATAAGTACGCATAAATCATTCTCAACGTAATTATCATTTCATTTTTTTTTCCTGTTGTACCATGACAGAGCCTTCATTTCTCCTTTCCTAATGAAATTACTGAAGGAAATTGAATAAAATTAAATCCCAGGAGCGAAGAGTTAGGTAATACTGTGCTAACCCTTACTCGGAGTACTACAATATCTCATAGAATTAGACTGCAGCAAGAGTACCAAGAGTAAACCGTCAACTTAAACTTTAATGTGAGTGAGTGACAAGCCAAGAAAACTCAATGTCACTCTTCGTGTCGAAGAGATGCCTTCCGAAAGTTTAACTTTTGAACTCTTTGGTAAATATTTTATCAAGAGTGTTTTATCTCCTGTGTGTTACATATGCCTTTAAAAGCTTCTCAAAAAATGCGTTGGGTCCAAAAAAATCAGAGCAAGGCACCTTCTGCTTGCTTAAAAGAAATCAATAGTTGTGAAATCAGAGCGATCTTTTTACCTTCGCAGCTTCAAAGAGTGGAATGATACAATAATACATAAAGGTTGGAAGGAAGCATCTCTGTATTATTGAGTTACTGTTGAGAGCCTGTCTAAGCACTTAAAATGAGAAAAGTCTGAACAAATGTGGGTATACAGTGCTGTTTTATAGCACCAGGGGAATTGGCTTCCTCCCCATCATCATCCCCTTCTATCCCGATTTTTTTTCCCCCACTCGATGCCCCCTTATCTTCTTTTTTCACACTGAATTTCAAGCTGTTCACTCCCGTGGCACACACAGAGACATTGACCGCAGGCTCTAATGAAAAATAGTGACTGGTGCTTTCACCTTGTGACCTATTTATTCCCACTACTACAGGCAGTTGCCTGGAATCAGCTTTTACAAATCAATGGCGTGGACCATAGACACCATCCCCTGTGAGAAACTTAAATACCACCACCTCCACACCCGAAGAGGACTCATGAATAAATTGAGGGCAACAAAATCTAAATCAATATTAAGGCAGCAGGATGAGGAAAATGTAAACATTGAATTGTGCCTATTTTGGAAACTTTTTTTTTCCCCAGAAAATGACCAGTTGCACTTCACATACACTCTAGCATCATTACTTGCATAACATCTTTGCTTTCCCTCAAATCTTTTTACCTTTACTCAAATTTACAAAATTCTACAAAGTCACTGAAGGTCAACACTTTACCTTAAGAAAATATGTTTTGTTCTATTTGGTCGTAGGACAAAAATGACTCCCAAGATCTGGATTGTGTGATTTAGCTGTGACACACTAACACACTTTGTCTAACAATATTACGACATTTAAAACGAGAATAGATAGATAGATAGAAAGATAGATAGATAGATACTTTATTGATCTCCGAAGAGAAATTCCCAATATAACTAAACAATTGTTTACTGAATTTGACAAATACCAGGGTGAAACGATCCATGATGCCCATTTCGGGTATGTCAACACCCACTACATGGTCTAGTTTAGTGAACTGTTTTTGGCTAATTATTTTCTATGAAAGCATAATCGTGCCAAAAAACGTGTGGCACTATAAGTCAAGCTGGTGGTCGGTAGGATCATTTTGCCTTCTCCTGTGGATGACAAGACGGTCTTAACTCAGGCTCAGTCTCCATCCATCTTAGCTACAGCGTGAAAAATATTCATACATTCATAATTTTTTCCTCTTTTCATCGTGTTGACCCGCTTGTGGTAGCTTTACAATGGACTCACTTAAACCATTAATCAATATCCCTTATCGCCTCTAACCCAGCAGGATTTCACTTTCATCGATCACTGCTCCCCCATTATCCCTCCACCCTCCTGGTTCCTCCCTCAGTGTTTGTCAGCCATTTTAGAACTGGTCCTCCACTTCTGTCTCCCGCTAAGCTCAAACTCCATAATGAAGAGGAAAAGAAAAACAACAAAAAAGCCGAACTTTCTTCCGAGCAGCATCTCTTTTCTACCTTCCATCCTGTTTTCTTTCATCATCCTCCCCCTCCACCTTCCCTCCTCTCCGCTCCTCTGGCACACAACCTCTTTATAGCCCATCTCACCATGCTGCGATAATTAGTCAGCACTAAAATAATACAGCCGCCAGAAAACAACAAGAGCTGAGGGCTTATCCCCACAGGGAGGGCTGGAGGAGAGGAGGAGAGGGAGGGAAGTCGTGTCAGCCCAAATTCGGATGGTTGCCCGCTTGATAGTGAAAGTGTTAGGTAGCCAGGTGATTGTTGACCCTGTGGCTCTCGGTGCTGTAAGCCCGCATGGAGAGGGGATTTGGAGGGCAGGATGGTAAACATGCTCCATCCGCTCCCGGGCGCTTTCACTTTAGGGAACCTTAAGTGTTTTGGGCAGTGAAATCCAGATCTCATTTCTATCCGGATGAATTTCAGTTTGAATTCAAATGATTAATGTAGGATTATGGATGTCTCTTCTGAGGGTGCTCCCTGTTTTTCCCGCTCATCCATAGTCATAAGCCCGAGATGGACAGATGAAGCAAGATTGTGGATATAAGCGGATGACGCGAGCCCTTCACAGTGGTAGGGCTCTGATTTTGAAAACAGGCCACTTGGACCAAGGAACTTGTGGTGGACTTAGAGCATAAGAATCACTGCTATGATGAACGGTAGCAGCGACTTCAGTCAGAGACTCAACACCACCCGGACCAGGACTGAACATTTATCTGGCTTCTTTCTGCGAATGGCAATTAGACACTATAACAGTGTGGAATGCACAAGGGACTTGTTTATAGTCCCGTGTGAATGACTCTTCGAACATAAAGCCAAGTTGCGCAACAGAGCGCTTACACTCATGAGACTTGAAGCTCAGCATCAAGCAAGATGTTTAGTGTCTCGGCACTTGCATGATGGGAAGAATCCTGGTTTGTGACTTGTTTGAGGAGAGCTGGTGGAAGCCTCTGGGGAGGACGGTAGTCTAGGCCTCTTTGGCTACTTTGGCTGCTTCCTTATGCAACTTGATCATGGAGAAGTGGAAGAAAAGATTATTTTCTTTTTTGCAATTAATCATTGCTGGGTTATTTTTAAGTTACGTGCAGAGCTTAAAAAATTACTTTGTGTCATTTTGGTAATTAAGATAAAGAACTTTAAGATAAAGAATGAGAGTTTTAAAGCAACTTCAGATAAACTCTTCTTGCTACAATTCAAAACTGCAACTTACAGTATTTGGTCGTGCTGTGTTAAGGCCCATGTATGCTTCCTTTATGTACACAATTGTAAATGTATGTTTCAAATGACGATGTTGCCATCAATGATCACATGCTTCCATGCGTTGGTATCGCTGTTCAGCAATATATCCACCAGGGGGAGCAGCCCAGAGTTAGCAAATATGTTTAGCATAAATGCCTTTAGGGTTTCAGTATGTTTCCCAACTATAAATGACAATAATAGCAGGATTATGGCATTAATATTTTGTTTTAACACTATTATCTTTTGCCTTCTTTACAGCTGGGACAACGTACATCTTCGGGAGAGGCGGAGCCCTCATCACATATACCTGGCCACCCAATGACCGGCCGAGCACACGGGCAGACCGGCTGGCAGTGGGCTTCAGCACACAGCTGAAGGAAGCTATTCTGGTCAGAGTAGAAAGTGCCAAGGGACTGGGAGATTACCTGGAGCTGCACATAGTAAGAACATTCCTGCTTCTTTTTCTTTGTGAAGCCCAAAGAAATAAACCATATATATATATATATATATATATATATATATATATATATATATATATATATATATATATATATATATATATATATATATATATATATATATATATATATATATGCGTTCACATTAGTCTGACAGAGTTACACAATTGAAATTCATTCATAATCTACGATTGAATCCTGCTGCAGACATAATTTTACGCTTTCTGATTTTGTCCCCGAATTAAATTTGTTTAGGTCCATTGACACTTCTACATCTACATGTCTGGGCTGTTAATGGTATCCTCGTGTGCCCCTTTCAAGGCCGCTATTGTACTCCAGCTAGATTCAAATAACAAAAGTAAAAAACGGTTCTTACAGTATTTGTTGAATTTACTTGATGCTGAACGATGCCACATTCACGATACTCCAACTGTGCGATAGCAGTGAATGAAATGTGCTTCTCTTTTTTTCTGTACTTTATCACCACACATTTTCCAGCCATCAAATGGAATTACAAGAAATAGTTGGCACCACAGCTCAGTATTTCCAGAGGTCTGACGCTACAGACTGCTGTACACATGCTGTGAGATATTCTCCTTCAATGAATTGCCTTTTTTATTCTGCATGTTGTCGTGCAGTGCTGGAGGTGAAAGTTGAACTAGAGTGTTGAGCACTTCAACTCCACATGCTTCCCTGTCCCTGTCAAAGCAGCAATTAACTTCATCGCTGTAATTACTGCGTTCCAACCCAAGGTCAGGGGTGAGCACCTTTACTGGTAACTTTCCACCACATTTAAGGCCCAGTGGGCGGTTGGGCGTCCAGTCGAGTGGCACTAATTGTCTTGTTGACCCCATTTTAGTGTACTTGAAACAACAGGGGCAGATCGCGTGGGTCGAGGGTAATTCAGACGTTCGCAGATAAATAAATATTATGACACCTTAAGAGGCGGAATGACGGTCGTCACCGTCGAATGGAAGCGTTTATTGAAAAACCAATTGGAGCTAAAAGCCTGACACAACACCTCGCCAAAAAGTGGATTTTTATTTACAGCGATTGTCTGGGTGTGCTGTCTGGTATCCAGTCCCATGAATTGCATCTGCTTCAGGATACATCATTGTCTGTCAAGTTGAATCGCTCATGTACTTTTTAGGTAGAGTCACCTTTTTCTACTGCGTCCCTGCTTTAAATAAAGGTCAAGGTGGATTGAGCCATCAGTCAGTTGGCCAACTGGTATTCTCCATTCCATGAATGTCTGTGGGACCACGCACAAAGTTGCCCATCGGCCGAATGGAAGGTCCTGTTATCTGAAATAGATCTGCTTTCAGTCTGTGCCTGAGGTGTGTGCACTGATCATTGGTCTGGCTGGAGAAAAAGGTTTGAAAGAAATTGGATGAGATGTTGAAAATAATGAAGCTGCTGGGCTGTAGATTTCTGAGAACCATTAACGCCATTTATAGGACATTTTTTACGATGGGAATTAATGTGAAATGGCAACTGCTAACTCATATCAACGTCCTAGCCCATCTGCAGTTGTCCATAACTGTACTGTAACTCAACAGCTCCTGCAGTTCCCTGCCTTGAAATCCTTATTGTAGTCGTGTGCCATTGCTCATAATGTATCTCCTTGTTTTGTAGCTTAAAAAAACAACTCTGTTTTACAGCTGGATCTTTGAATGCATGTGTCACCCTCAAGCAGTGATACTGAAAGATTAGAATGATTTAAATAAATACTTGGTGTACCTTCCGCTTCAGTGTGAAGCAAATCCAGAAAAATATTCTGTTTATAAACACTATTTTCAAACATAAATGAATCAATAAAACAAATTCATGAGAATTGTGTGAAAGGATTGATTTGATATTTTGCAGTCAGGATGAATGAAGCCTCTTTACAGCTGAAGATGTTGCTGCTGTCTTTAACTGTCTGCTAACCTGGATTGCAGTTTAAACGTGAAGCTATTTTACCGCTTGACTGGGTCCAGAAGGCCTCCCATCAGGTGAGATGATCTGGGACCTTGGTCCCCGAGTTCTCAGGTCTAATTTGCTACTACCACTCTCCACCAAGAGCGACAGACATAATTAACAGGACCCAAACACCCAACATGGGCTGAAAAGAGTCATTTAAGGGGGTGACTCAGGAGGAACGGCAGCAAATGAAATGTAATTGCAGTGGGAGCTGAGGAGCCGGGGCCGGTGAGCAGCAGGCGCGTGTGCGCAGCAGAAAGGCAGGGAAACACGGAATGATTCAAGCCCGACATTAGGGAAGGAGGGAGTTAATGGCACAGCAGAGAGAGACTGTGAACCTGAAAGATTGACTGAACGACAGGCTGAGATAAGCTCAGGCACCTGTGAGTCGGAATAAGAAATTGACGTTCAGGTAAATCCTAAAACAAGTTCAATATGAGACTCCTTTTTCCTGCCTTTAAAGAAGTCATCAATACTCCTATTTGCTTGTTTGGACTGAAAACAAATGAAGCTGACAGAGGGGTTTGATTTAAGATAGCCACAGTGTTCTCCTCCGGAACCTCTGAGGGCCATTCTTTGTCAAACTTTACGGTGAGGGTTGTTTCTCTCACCCCTATAGATCAGAACAGTGCAAATCAATTTTCTTTGTCGATGCGATTGTGGATGAGAAGATCTGTTGACTGGTTTTTCACTTTTTCCGCTGGCGTGTTGCAGACGGTCAATTCTTACACAACATTCTATCGCCATTCAGTCACTGCACTACACGCGAACCTCAATTGATACTTGGAAGGCTCTAATATCTTGTTAAATTGGACTTTTCATTGTCTTCCATGATTCTTGAACTATTCTCCGTAGTGGATCTGTGGACACAGAGGGGACACTTCCACTGTGGGAGTGGCAAAGTGACAAAGCTAACGCTTTAGATTTGGAAACATACAGTATATAAAGCATGACTTAATCATTTTGTCAACATATGTTTGATTTGTAAGTTGAAAGTGTATCACACAAAGAGCTTCACGGTCAGAGGAAGTGGCAGCAACACAGATCATATAAGTGGTATGAACAGTTTTAAACTTGAGTTTTTCAATTCTAATATAAAAAGATGAGGAAGTTAGTTGCAGCAGTCAACAAATCATCACAAAGAAGAAAAAACAACTCACACTGGGCCATAAGTTGCATTGATATGGGAAATGTATTTTACAAAACCAGTTGCATGAAGCAGTAACTCTGTCCTTTGTATTCATTGCTCCCGGCAGGACATGAAACGGAACATAACCAATTTAAAAGTGAGTCAACTGAGAAACAAGGAAGCAAAAGGAGGGATTCTAGACATTTTTTGCATTGATGACAGTGAAATTACAGGGTTTTACTGTTGAGATATTAATAGCTATCCTTCATCTGCAGCTGCTCTCACATCTCATCAGGTGTCCGAACTCTAGTCCTGTGAGCACAAGTAGTGTTCCAGTCATTATAACATTTCTCATGTCCATTTCGATGATAGGGGTCGTGTTGTCCTTGTTGTGATGCTTTGTATTTAGGGCCTCTGTGGTGTGGCAGAGTCAATATTATCAGCACACATCACGGATGTTACATCATGGTGATGTTACATATGGTCATGTCGGTCTGTGTGAAATAACATTTAAGACATTGTGACATTTTTATTGTGATGTTTAAAAGGCTGTGACTTACAGTCCGGTGAATATGGTTTATCTGTAGCGTGTCCATCATCCTCTGTATTCGTCACTTATACACACATGTCGAACAATTCCAGATAAGTCTGTGAATGATCTCTGAATAGAATGAATGTAAAATTAATTACCAGATTTCCATATATTCAAAGAAAAAGCCATGAGAAATTCATAGCAATCAGACGGGGAAATAAGGGTCGACCCTTCTGCTGAATCTTTCCATTTCAAACGACTGCAGATTCATTTTGGCTGATGGATGAAGCGACATGTCAATGCAGTTGCATAAGATTTCTTTCCTGTGGTTCATTGAAATCGGCTGTAATCCTCTGTTCCCATTTTCTTCAGCATCCAATGCAATTCATTGAAGGACTGCATGATGTTGAACTCTTGAGTTTGTGTAGTGCATCTTGTACTGCTGAGTCAGGTCAAGGTACACGGGCAGCAGTGACGAGAAACACACTTGATAAAACATCGAGGATGAAAACTCCAATTGAGAGCAGGTCACTGCGCTGAGTTCCTTTTAAAATAGTTGACCCCCTCATAGGTAAAGAGGCCAGGCATCCTCCAGAAACTCGCAGTACAAGTGCTTTGCATAGAAAGTGGAATCACGCATCCCTGGTTAGCATAGCAGCCGTTTCTTACTTGTAATGCCACATCTCTTATGCAAACTGTCGACGTCGACAAATGCGGATGTGGCTGAGCACAGCTGATAATGTGCCACCAATATGTGACGGCCATTTTTATCTGCGCTGAACCCGCCGTCACCTCGTGAACTCCCCCTCTTCCACTTTCATGCCACTCTGCCGCCTCTCAGCCTGCCCATTCACCTGCGACATCACTCGCCTCATCGTGCTGACACCCTGTCATCAGAATGGGAGAGTGCTGCTGAATCAGCTGTCTGAAGTCGCAGTTCACTTTAGCGAGAGGAAAAAGAACACACCATATCCCCACTAGACCTTGCCGCTAATTAAAAACTGGGGGCGTGTCTGACAGAACTGAAAACTTTCCAGCTGACATTTTCAGAGTTGCAGATGGGGAAAAAAAATGGTTTGAAATCCATTGTCTGGAAAATGCCAACTGAATGAATCACAGCAGGACTGTGACTGTGTTACTGTTGGGCTGCGATATTTGAGTCCAGAAAGTACTGTGTATCATCCCAGGTGTGAGAAGTGTACAAGACAGGTCCGTTCACTCAGTGGAAGGCATCGGAATCAACCGGAGACCAAAACATCCCGCACAACTCTCTGAGAGTCGGTGGAACTAACTAAGCCTTTCGGATGAGTTGTGTAACACTTTCACACAAGCTAAATCATCCCAGCCACCGCATTTGTTTGTTTGTTTTTTCAATCCAGGGACACCAAACTTTAGCCCGAAACCTGGAGCCACTAGTCTGAGAGTCACCCTACCTGACCCTATGTCGATACCAGACAGTTTTCATAGTGACCCAGACAATAGACTTTTGTATAGACTGTCACTGTCTGAGTTGCATTTGTCACGTTAATCTAGAAGGCACATGGGCAACATGTTTGACATGAAGAATCGAAACATCCAAGTCACTGTTATTTATTTCATGTACAGCTTTAATTCGATTAATAGTCGCTCTATGGTATTTTCTCATTTATAATACTCAACTTAGTAGTTTTTAAACATATTCAGAAAGTTGGTACATTTAATAGTTGATATTACTTTTATTAGTCAGAATGACCTGAATCGTGTTGTACTCAATCTCTTTTTTAAAAACAGTCTATTTTGAATGTTTGAATTTTGAAATTATGTTCACTATTGTGCTGTCGTACTGGATTTCTCTGTGTTTGTGTAATATAATGTTTTAAATTGTTGCATTTATTATGTGCAGAAATGTCTGTTTCTTCCGTCTTGTCTTGATTTAAAGTTGTCAGTCGACAACTCAGTTTATGACGTATGAACATGAATATAGTCATTATTAATGCAAATGCTTTTTTCTTCATGGGAGTTGTACACGGAAAAAGCGTATAGACTATGTTCATATGTACTTATATATAACTGACAACTTTCAGTCAAAACACAGGAAAGAAGAAACAAACCATCTGTTTTCAAAAGCAAAATACATCATTTTAAAGCATTGTATTACTTAATGCACAAAAACAACAGTCAAATTGAGAGAAAAAAAGAGTATTATAATAGACAGCTTGATAATAGACGTATGATATCAAGATTCAAATAGTGTTTTTAAAAAGTAGATGAAAAGACTTAAAAAGGACATCAAACCTAAATGACTCTAGGTTCAAGTAATTCTGGTATCGTATTGATAAATAAAAGTCAGATCAACATCAAAGTTTTTCTCAGCTGCTTGCTGTTTGAAACTAACCTTGATGTAAGTTGAGAATAGCATCACACATATGAGCTAAGGTCGGAGATCAGGCACCAACATTTACTATATATGTATAAATGTAGCGATAAGAACTGGAGATGAGGTACAGGTAGGACACCAAGTATCATGTATCGTGATATTATTACAAGATAGTTATCAGATCAACTGATAATGAATGTGATTGACAGCAGGAAAAAGGATTTAGCATCACCATAGTTTTGCCCAAATAGTAATCCCATCTTATTTGCTTTGACAATGGGTCAAGAGGCAATAAAAGCGGGGCCTTGTACTACACCTTCAATCCAAACGATTCACTGCCATCTGGGAAACTAAAAATAAATAATAATAACGCGACAACACACACTTCACACAGTGCGAAGACTTAAACTGAGGAGTATCTCCCCAGTTGGTCTGACATCTTGTTTGTCCTGGCTGGATCGATCTGGAAAATCTCCAATGGGAGTCCTTCAACTATCAGAGAGGCTGTTCTGTTCTTGAATCAAACACACATGAACTAGGGTTTTGGCAGAGGATTTGAGGAAAGGCATCACCAAACCTAAACTCATGTGAGGTGAATAGCCAAATTCATTCTCCAAGGAGTAGAAGTGGTTGGTGTTAAATTGTTGCTCACAGGAAACTTCATCCGTCGTCTCCGATGCTTCTGAGTTAGATATGTAACAGTTCTGCTCCATCTGAACCTATCGAGCATTTCAACATTAATCTCTGTCACCTGATCCGTGAAGACTCTGGATTTATTTAAAGGTGCATCCGTGCGTTATTATCACTGCAGCTCTTTGCCACATATTTGCACGAATTGCATTAGCTTACATTTCTGTGCTTTCATCTGTGGCGGTTTGCCCTCCAGTGCCACTAGTCTTTTATGGGATTTCAGCAGTGTTGAGACAAAATTGACATTTCAGAAGGAATCACGTGATTTTTTTCTTCTTTCTTCTTCTTTTTCTTATGACATTTACAGCATCGGGGCCTGCAGTGGTGAGGATAAAGACATGTACAGTGCTCGTGATTGATTTTAGAAGATAGATGTCCTTGTCGGACCTTGGCATCGCAGTGTTCACCAGGGAAGACTGCTTAAGTACAAATATGAAATGGCCTATAGATTACTGTTCTCAGGGAGGTGTTTGGAAGAAAAGGTGCTTATCATTTTGGCCAGCTGCCTTATGGTACATAGTGATAGGTTGACTTCCAACCCCATATTGCTTGCAGAAACAACTCATTTGGAAGGTGACAAAGTGTACCACAGCATTGAATTGAAACAAGCAAGATGCCCTTGCCAAGTCCCCCTGAACATTCTCACTACTAGGGCATCAATAGCATGACTTAGCTAAAAGCTAACGCTAACCTCTGTCCTTTATTTTACATGACGTCCCTACCCACGGTATCAGGAAACACAGGGGAAGGTGAAATGTGTTTCAATAGCTGATTTCAGTGTCAAACGGGATGGAACGATTCCACGTGTGGATAGTCACTATTTAACGCCTAAGGGGTGAGAATGTGTTGCCCTAATAACAATGGGTGAGATCTAAAGTCTGATTATCTTTTTTTTTTTTTTTTTTTAAGCTAGCGCCCGGTTCAACAAAAAAAAAAAAAAAAAAAAAAAAAAAAACACCCTTATGACACAGTGGGAATTAATTGAATTATGGCTCAACTCCCTCACATGTGAGCTGAAGCAATTTTTCTTTCTTATTTTAATTCAACTTGGACCCTCTGCATGTAAAAGCACAGAATAGCAAAGTGCAAAAGTGTGCTATGCCCAGAGAGATGAGTCACTGATGGGAGGAAAAAAATATCAAATTTCCATAATGCTTGGGCAGATGGAAAGTTGCATCATTTTATGTGCACCTCTCAAGCGCCGACTTGTGCGCCTCTCAGTTGTTTTATTTTTTTTTTTTTGTCAGTAATCCTTTGAGATGTCGTGCTTGTATTTATAACGCTGTCGCTGGTCACGCTTGACAGCCATTATGTTTACAGCTGGCAGGTTGTCACATTAACTGCTGTGTGGGAAGTGTCTTTTCCACAGTTATGGGCTTGGACCGTGCTCAGCAAGTGTTTCCATCACTTTTTGTCCGCTCTTGGCTTTAAATAAGGGCAGTGTCTGATTACCCTGCGGGGAGCTATCCGTCACTGCAACGGCCTATTTTACCGGCATGAGATGGTCACGTTTCTTCATGCTGTCCCAACCCAAACAGGTCACTCAGACATTGCAGTGCAGCCGTCACTCTCCTAAACACTGGAGTCAGCTCTCTGCCTTTAAATCCTCTATAGCTGTATGTTTGAAAGGGTGCAGCTGAGTTATCTATCCTGTCTCCGTCAATCGCTCAAAATGTGAAAGTGCTCGCTGCTACAGCTCACTGTTGCACCATGCCTGATCAGGTTTAGCTCAAGGGATCAGATCGAGCTTTTACAGGGAAACGTCTGCACATATTGTTTAGGCTTTTTTTCTGTTTGTTTGGTAGTAACTGCATTTAAATGTTTCTAAGGTTTCAAATGACTCCCGATCTGGTGTTTAGCCATGCGCTGTGATGTGTCACATCACTCCCCCTAAGAACTTTGTACCTGGTATCTTTAACCAGTCTAAATGAATGGTGTGTGTGATCAGAGAAATGGGAGTGAATCAGGTTAGGTTCAGTGAGCTGCCCGTGTAATATCACACTAAAATGTAACCCATTGGGCTCAGCAGAGCCACGCTGACCTCACCAGTGTCCCCTTGCACATAGTATAGGTGAAGCATCGTGGCTTAAAGCAATTCTAAATACAGTGCCAAGGAATGTGATGTGACATACAGAGGGGCTACGATGATCGGTGGACTCTGGGTGTGTGAAGAACCTTCTGAGAACAGAAGGGAGCAGAGGGACGTTGGAATCAGATTCAAGCTGTTGATGATGGAGATAAAATTGTCATGCAGAGGCAAAGGCTTTCATCCTCACACATCACACCACGTTCTGAATTCAGATACAGTGACACATGCTTCACACATTTCTCACGTTTTCCTAACCACCGCCGATACACGTGTGCAAGGACGACTTCACTTGCCAGATGATTAGATCAGAGCCCACTTTGATGCATGCTCAGCCCCAATTTGCAAGGGCAGTCCTGCGCACCTCTCCACTGTGATTTCCTGTTCCTACCTTATTTATGCCTCCCAACCCACCCAACACCTTTCGCTTTCTTAAGTGGGTGTCACTTCCTCAAGCTAACCTCCTTCATCTTGTCAGTGGGGGGAAAAAAAGCCAAACACGCAGGGAGGGATGGAGGGATGAAGCGTGGAGAACAATGGCGGGTGGAAGAAAGAGGGGTCACTGCTTTGATGAATGCAGCTGCCCGGCAGAGGGGAGCGTGGGCCACCATCAGTAATGAGATCGGGTCTTTGTGGGCAGGGTCTCTCTCCTCGGCAGAGCAAAAGAGTGACAGCGTATCAATGAATCCTCCCGTTTCTATCACTCATTAATTGTTCCCGTATGTGGAGGGCGGTGGGGCGTGAGCGGGAGATGGGACAGATTTTCCCTGAGAGGTGTCATTATGAGCCGCTTCACTTTGGGTTTAACAGCTTGACCTTCTGATGAATCCCACCTTTTCCATATTCAAAGCTCCATCGAAGATGAGTCAATGAAGCCTTCTTAATGCGACCCTTGACGACATGATGTTTTTTTTTTTTGTTTTACTTATGAGATTTAAACTCAATGTATATATCTATGGCAGTGTGACCACCCACCTAATAGTGAAAATTGAGCGTGTCCAATGTTTCCCACCAAACCTCCCAGGAGCGTGCAATAATAGCTGGCTGAGGAGGAAGACAACCAATGGTTGCGGTCACTGATGACATGAAGAACATACAGTAGGTATGACTAGAGAGGATGCAGAGGATCTTTCTGAGGTTAAGATGACTGCTGGACATTGAATGCATGCAACAGATACTGGTAAGTTTCGTGGCATGACATGCGTCATGTGATGATGTGACTAGCACTGGATATTTTAGCCACAGTAACTACTGTTTGTAGGTGCTACAGAAGCTGCTTCCCTCATTAACCCCTTTAAATCCCAACTGACTTCTATTAAGTGGTGAAGGATAATTAGGAATCTGTCAAGAAATGAGTAAGTCAAATGAGCCTCTGCTTGTAGGATCGTGTTCTCTCGTCCTTTAACAGCCTGGAAGTCGATTCACTTTGCAGATCAATGAGGTATTGAGGAAGATTGTCTGTCTGACTTCAGCTCTACATGTAGCACTCACCAAGCAAAGGTTACCGATCATGGACCTGTATGCATGTTAGTGACAAAATGGCCATTTAGCGATCCATATGAAGCGTGATCTGCAGGCTCGAATTAGATGGTTTCTTTTCATCGGTCGAGGGTTGGACATATTCAACATCCTCACTATTGATTTTCAGTCATTAATGTCCAGTACGTCACTAATGGGATCATTATTTGAGGTACTGTCCTCTTGTGAGGGGATTATGTCCCTTCTTCCCTGCGTATATTATGGGTTGAATGTAGCATTTTCAATCCGAAATACAATATTACTTTGTGACAAATATTCAAATCACAAGGATGCCGTCTGACCAATAGACCTCCGAATGTCGTCATTTAATGCACAAAGTGAGGTGTTAATCTTTAGCGTGTACGCAGAGTTACTATTTTTTTTTTGTACTTTATTCATTCATATCAAGTTTAAGTTCATTGACATCATTTGTGGGTGCATTTCTGGAGAAGAGTGTTTGTAGTTTGGTAACCAGAGGACTTGATACAGTGGCTCTGCTGGGCTTCTGCAACCCTCTGCCCTCACTGTATTGCGGCAGAACGCTGATGCCAAGCATCGAGGGGCCAATTAATGTGCCTCAAACATCAGGTGCGTTTGCTTGTTTTCCTCAAATTCCCAACAGGAAGATGACCCCAGTGCATACAGATGACACCGTGAAGAGATTAATGGCATATTTCCACCAGCATCAGTGTTTTTATTTATTTATTTTTTCTGAATGTTGCTCAGTAGCAGGGGTTGGTCTCACTTCTCCACATCCATTATGCCGGTCCACCACATCTTTGGTGCCTCAACAGAGATCCTAAACAGTTGCACAGTTCCAATTCAGTTTATTTGGTTCAACTTCTGACAGTGGAAATGACTGACCAGTCTAAATTGGTGGAAACACGCATTTCAAATCTACACACGAGGCGTGTCTTGCAAAGACTGACGGAATAGGATGAATGGATGATCGGCATTAGAAGACGGGCTTTTCTTCTTTCTTCCCCCTTATCTGTGTTGAAGTTGCAGGGCCAAAGTAAAGAGGTCCAGACTTCCCTCCGTCTGGGCACCTTCTTCTGTCCCATGGGAATACTGAGGTGTTTCAGAGAGATAATAACCCCCACACGGATCTACCCTTTGTCCTTTAAGTTGGACACAGCTGACACATCTTTTTATTTTTGTTAAAGTTTTTGAGTGTGATCTTGTGTTCTCTGAAATGTAATCGCAAGTTCAGCCAGAGCCAGAGGCTATTAGCATTGCAGCTAATACTGTAAGCAAATCTTGGGCGCCAGCTCACAAGTCGGGGCCTGAGAGCGGCATAATTCCTGCTTGTTTGTTTTGAATCATTTTTCCTGCGGAGGAGCCCCCTGCTGGGCTGTCTGTAAATGCCAAACTGCACTTTAGCTGAGCCCCCGAGCACTCACAACACTCAGCGGCGGGCCAGGATAACCCATTTAATTCCATTCTAAATTCATCCAACACAACAACAGGCAACACAACTTATTAGCATCGATGCCTTCATTTGCATTCTGATTCATCCTACACCTACTATGCTACAGTACTTCCTCCATTAGCGATTCTCTCTGACGAACGCACGGATTTTCTATGTGAGCGCGCAGGTGCTGGCACGCTTGTGAATAGCCTCATTAAAACTTTTCTCTTCTGTGATTAACTCAGAATGCTGACACGCACATACATTTATGAGTGGGTATTTGGTCTTTAAATAAACACCCATTTCCCCCAGCGCCGGTTCGCAAACACCCAGTTTTCACATTTAGCGTGACTCCACTGCACTTCATCTGTTGGATAAACACGAGGAGATGCTTGTGTGTCATGTGACCACTTCTCTAAGCACTTCATCACAAGTCTAATTCTGTTTTATCTTCTATTCAAATGAAGAGTCCGGTTCTGTTGGTGTTAAATGGAGCATCCATTCCCACCGTCAATAAAACCTCAATAAGCGCGCCTCTCTTTCATTTCGTGCTAGCCTTTCCTGGCTACAACAATAGAGCTGCCGTGTCTTTTAAACACTTTATTTGAGATTAGGTGGAATCCTTGTAAAGCATGTCTCTCAGGTGAAAGTCGTGATTAAAACAAACCAAAATATCCACACAAGCTTAGCAAGTATTTAACGGCCAAGAAAATTAAAGCCAGTGAAAGCTCGAAGGGCACACAACTAAAAACTGTTCTTACTAGAACATTACAGAGGTCGCAGGCAGTTGCTTTTTCTTCCTAAGTGAAGGTTCATTCATTCATAATTACAGAGTTGCGATTTCCAACTCAGGTATTTGTGCTGAAAACTGCAGGGTAAGATGCAGGGACAAGCGTAGATAGATAGACCCATAGTGGTGCGTGATCGGTAGCCCTTTTTCACACCAAGACAAAATGTGTTTTGATATCTGACAAGGCGTTTATTTGAGTTTGTGCGAGATTCCATCATTTCCTGACCAGCTCCATGAAGCTCACAAGTCCATGCCAAGGCACCTCCCACTCCTTATGACGCGCAGTGCAGCAGTGAGGCGGCCGCTCTTCCACCCGCAGCCCCACCCGATTTATGTATTCTGCAGATTGCAAACCTACGAGGAGATCTCACGAAGATAACGTTTACCTGGAGAACTTCTATTCACGGTGCTCAATGGAAGGTCAACCACTTCCCCTCTGCTTAACCGCTATTGTTCGTGCTGAAAATGACTGAATAAACGCTGGCGTTTTGGCCCTTTAAATGTGTTTGAGAAACAAAAACACTAAATGCCAATATTAACCATAATTTCATTTTTTTTACATTTGAAATCTTCAAATCTCTTGAGCCATTTTTTTAAATACAGAGAAAGAATTTGTGAACAGAAAATGCTTCAACTAAAAACACATCATTACTATTTCCTCTGAAACTAAGTCCTGTCGCATCTGTGTTTGTCAGCTGGTGCGCAGTGGAGGTTTTTCCTGACTGTTAGTGGGGAAAAATGTAAAAGAGGTTGGAACAACTGCAGCTGGAATAGAATGACAAACTGTGAGAAAATCCATCTGGAGCGGAGTAGCAAAGAAATAAGGCTGACACCTGCTCAGCCATGCGCAGGTCTGTGTTGCGGGGACTTCAGCTGTACTTGCAGCCGAAATGATGAATTGCTTTTTCTTCCCTAATGCCCCGGACAGTCCAGTTGTGGACACACAAAAAGAGCCCCCACTACATTATTAAGGGGTTTTGTTGTCCTGCAAATGAACAGCATTAAAAATTAATATGTACTGCTGTCAGCAGACATTTAGCGAGCGAAGAGCGAAGCTTTTAAAGAGTAACTGGTGTGGAGCACCGATAAGAAAATATGGAGACTTTTTTTTTTTGTCTGAGGAATAAAATGACTCTTTCACAGGGCTCTCCATTATGTGAGAATTTTAATAATTCTAGCTCACATTCCATCATTCTGTGGGCAGTTTTTATTGGAAAATCACTTTTCATTTTGAGCATACTGCTAACTTTTTAAATATTTAATCACCACATTGATATTCATCTCTGGATTTAATTAATTGTTTTCCTCCTTCTACTTCAGCGACTGACCTTTGTTTTCTTCGACTATGTTTACAGCATAAAATGCTTGAATATGTTAATGGTTCTGTGGCACTCATTTATATAGCGCTTGTCCATTGCACAGCCATAAAACTGTTAAAAACAATATGGGCAACCGAGTGCAGTTGGCTCTAAGTCATAAATGGCTTTATGGGTTAGATTCGATGATGTTCATATTTACGTTGAAACAGCGGAACCTGAAATGGAATTATCACATCAAGCAGAGAGGGGAAAAAAAATGTAATTATATTTAACATTTTAACTTTAACTCACTTCTTTCTATTGAATCTCGCTCCCTCCATGGTTCAGCAGCTTCTTTCACCTGTAATCCATCCTGGCTGATATGGGATGTTTGATGTCTTAGCTCAGTGAGCAGCAGAGCTACAGTCTCAGTTTCACTCGCTCCTCCGCCCCAAAGAGGAGAAATCCTGCAGTCAGACAAGCAATCGCAGGTCTTTGATGGACCCCCATGAGGTCTGGGCAGACCTGTGGCACAGCACAGCCCACAGATGTAAGACTTCCTGGGCTTGCTTTATGCGCTATGAAAAGACATATATGGAGCAATTAGGATTGAAGCAGTGCTTTTGTTAAATTCTGATACAGGACAGCTTTCTAAATGGGCCTACATTTCCCAGGGATTGTACCAGTATTACGTGTCTTCTAACCTTAATCTGAAATGAATTTCATAAAATGAAATTGTTGTGACATTTTCCTTTGTATTAATTCAAATATAACATATATAAAATACCAGATTTATAGGCAAAAGGTCATAGTTCTTCCTCAGTTAAAACAAATAGTCTTGTTCATTTATTTATTTTTTTATTTAGCCACATGATTGTTTGTTCTGTTCATGTGTCTAGCTGTCAAGCCAAGTCTGTCCCAGCTACATGGGGTGAAAGTCTTCCACTAGAATGGTTGTAATTACACAGACATTAATGTAAAAGGGAGGTTATTCCCATTTTGCAGCACTTGAAGCAAATTCATGCTTTCTTTTTGGGAATCGTCTTCTTTTGAATTACAAACCAAACGCTACCTGAGTGTGAGGGAAGGTGCGTTGAGCATCAGCAGTAAGTGATGTAGAAGAAGGCTGCAATAGAATGCAAATGATTGCCCCCAAATGCAGAGTGATGCTTGTCTTTGCTTCCTCCTGAAGCCATAAATACTGACAATCAAACAGATAGGCAGCATTATTCCCTCTGCAGCCGCCAATGAATGAATGATGTATTTCCTCTCTCTCCCAAATTATCAAGGAGAATTGACACCGATCCTTTCATCACACATAGTACTTCCTCCCCGGTTACTTCCTCTCACCAGCGCGTGAATCAAACGGAACTGTTTTTGTTTTCCACGCGTGGTGAATATTTTACATCTGACACAGTTTGTTGTTTTGCTCATAATCATGTCACAGAAGAATTTGTTCCGTCTTCAGGTCTGACATCACACGGCTGTTGAGAGCACAGTCAAAACAAAAGCCCCTCTTGTTTTCTTTATACTGAGGATATTTGAGATTTTTCTGGCTGTTTGTAAACTGCTCATTGAAAGAACCGACAGCAGCACGTTCACCTACCATGTCACATCTTCTGAGAAACAGATGGGAACAAAGACCGGGCGACTTACACCTGGTGCTGGTTGGCCTGAGCGAGGATCTGTAGATCTATAGTTTGTCGTTTTTACCCATAAAAATAAAAAAATACACAAGCTTACATTGTCAGTTTATTTGATCTGCAGCACCAGCATTACACTTCTTACTTCACTGATGATGAGAACTTCCACTACACTTGCAAAATAAGAATTGAGGTTATATTAATAAGATATAGCCCCCTGTAGTTTAGGGTTGAAGTGCATGTCAGCTTGTTCATATGCCATCCATAGGAATTTACCTGGCCTACACAAGCCCCTTGTTACTTGACCACAACAACTAGTTTCAGATATAGCACGCATCCAGAGGCAGAGCTGTGTGTCTGCTGCAGGAAATAATAATAAAGAATACCTTCCCAGAAGGTGCTTTGATTTGGACTTATTTCCAATTGACACCACTAGATCAATGAGGAAGTGAAAGGATGATCAGCCAATGAGGCCACTTCCTTGCTGCAGTTGTGTTGTTTTTAGACTCAGAAAGGAAGCTTTTTTTTCTCAATAAAATAAATGAACACATTTTTGCAGGTCTTATTGAGCTGTGCACCTCTAGATAATCACGGCACCACAGCAGCGTCCTGCACACACTCTGTTGTTGTGCAGCAGTATCTCCAGTGACTGGCCATGACTGTTACAGTGTTTTATTTATGGCTAGAGGGCACTAAAGCGCCTCAATTTAAGCTCCTGCCAGATTCCATTTAGCCAGCAGTAAAAAAAAGGAAGCTGATTTAACAAAAAGCTCTTGTAGCGATTCAATTAAATAGAAAGGTAAAAACTGAGAGAAGAGTGAAAGTGACTCTTGACACCCTTGAATCCACAACCAATGGCCAAAAACATTGAATCAGACAGTGGCTTTATTAATAAGGTTCCACTCTTGAAAATATAGCCCATAACGTCACAGTTGTTTTAGCAAGAAGAGGAGCAACAGAACAGGCATGTTTTAACAATGTGCATCTCTGCTCATTCTCTCCAATCTTTCCTGTCACCCTCTCTGACACGTTTAATACGCCGCCCACCGCTTCTCCCACCTATTTAACTTCAAATCATAAAGGCTGAGCAGGAGGCGCCAAACTGATTAGACCAGGCACAAGAGGCTGTCAGCGGTCCAGCGGTTCCTCGAGTGAGAGATTAAGATATCAGCCAAAAAAAAAGAAAAAGAAAGAAATATTGCAATTCATTCATTTCTTTGTTCCATCACTGACAACAGTTAGCCTCCAGGGTGCAGATGGAGGCGAGAGGAGGGGGGGGTGGTGAGAGGGTCACTGATATTCTGCCAACGAAAACAAGCAATTGAGCTGTAATATTCATGAATTGGTAGCATGCTAGCATCACCAAAGAAATTATTTGGATATTTAGTCAGCATTCCTTTGATTGTCTCGAAAACTATTTAGACTATTTTCTTCCTAATAGGATGACTCGGCTCACCACCAAGGTTTTCGGAGGACATTTTCTAGAAGGGTGCTTCTCCTCCAAGTTCCCACTGACAAACACAAAGCACTTTGGTCAAAAAAAAAAAAAAATAATAATAATAATAATAAAAAAACACTGTATGAGCTTTTGACCCTTCTCACAGCAAAACATTGCAAACAGTCTTATAATAATTAATAATAATATATAATAATAATAAAATTATTAATGATGTATTCCAATACTAACAAGTCACTCTTCCAAAAAATGTTGCCATATTTATGGCTCTATGATGGAAGAGCATAAAGCAAATAACGTAGATTGATCACATCCAAGCTTTCTTTCTTTCGCTGCACCAATTCCAGGACAATCACATGATACAATGCAGGGTCATAACAGAAACGTCTGTGTACATAATGCTGCCCAGTGCATAAAGCTCCTGTCTACAGACTCAACTTAAAAGTCTCAGATGTAATACGTGAATTTTAATTTAAAAAAAGGAATCCCACCCTGAGATGAGATGATTATTGAAAAGCATATTATCCAGAATTCAATATGGAATATGTTAAATATTATCTGTTATGTACTTTGAATTCTTCTAAAATACATGGAAATATGTTTCAATATCACATGTACTCATGGATGAATCATCTGAGTACCACCATTCTAGTGTAACCTTTGTCATGAGTAGTTCCCTGGTTTGAATGCCTCGGGCACTCCAGTGTGCTCAACGTGTTAAACAGGGTTAAACACAACAAATATATAATTTAAAACAGTTGTACTGTATGTGCCTAGTGAGAACAGCACAGAGTAAGTCAGTTGAATTGTGCTCATGAGGTGGATGGAAATGGATGTCTAGACACTGACATGTCCATTTTCAGTGTAATTTCTTGTGTAAGTTTGGAACATCAAAACGATCCCCAGTTCTGGGGGGCGTCATGGCGACAGCAGGAGAAAAGAAGTGAGTCACTGCAACAGGCTTCACGTTCAGATATCAGGAGTCTTCAGCTTAGTTTAAAGCTGAAAAGTTGAGCAACTCCGATCATCATCCTCAAAACACATGGTGACTCCCCTCCAGACTTGAGCTGTTGTTGTCGAGCTGCTTAGCAGCCGAGCTGGGCTGAAGGGGAAAGGCTGGTTGGATCCATCTTCTCATAGCAATTAGCTGAACCCACATGTCTGTTTGATGAATATATAGATGAAGACTAGCCTCAATACTCTGTGGACTATTGACTGTCTTTTGCAAATGGCTTCTTATCTACAGTGATTGCGTCTGTGGCTACACAGAAAAATCATGTTAGATTAGTATAATCTACTGCAACGTGATGCATGCGCCAACAGCGCCGTCCCTCTTGACAAATGAGGTTTCCTCTCCTCCTAACTCATCCCACCTGACAAGTGGTTTGCAGCACAATCCTGGCTCAGTCACCCGCAGCACAATCCATACATTTATGACAGATAAGACATGGTTATCAAAGCTGGCAGTCCCAATAATTAAAAAATGCTATAGTGGAGGCAGAGGAGGCTATTTCCCTGATGGATTAACCACTATTGCTTACAGCAGCGCCGTCATAAAGGAGACGTATTGAGCGGCTGTAATGCCTTTCTCTGCATCCACTTGCTCAAAAGCAGCCGGTTCTGGCTAATGGACAAATGTAACAGCTTCTGCAGATGCTAATGTGCAGCAGAAAGAAGCATCGGACCGTCCAGAGTTTTCCAAACACACTGAAGCCACGTTTAGTCCATCGCAGAGAGGTCTGGGCACCTGGGAGGTCATTTAAAGGTCGCACATCATTGCATCTTCTCAGGGTCAGATTGGTGCGGATCACTTCACGGCGGGTGCGGAGGGACCCCACAGGTTGGTCGTGATGGATCCAGCCTTCATGTGACACAACACCAACACCAACCGGTCACCGGTCTCTGCTTCAGTCAACAGGGATTTTTAACTGACTAATCTGTTACATTGCAGAAATTATGAACAGTTGAACAAAGTAAATGTTTGCTGTACAACTACTCATTTTTCACTTCTTTAAAGAGTAAAGATCTTATAAACGTGTCATACACACCGCTCCCACCTCGTATGTGATAGTGCCTGGACATTGACTTTACATGTCAGTCATTTTGAAAGCTGGGTTCACTTTCACTTTCCACTGCTGCTTTCCTGCCCTGCTCCTTTCCCTTTACTCCAAACACAACACACAGTCTTCAACATATCTAGGGAAGGTACTGAGGTTGCAAAACATATAGGAACTAGGTCTTTATGACGAATGGTAGAGGAGACACTGTACATTTAAAAAAGCCGATGTCGGTAGTGTTATCAGATTAAAGAGAAGGGACACCTCAGAAAACAGGTACAGAAGGAGGACAGTGGCTGGACTGCATGTGTGCACTGTTGTCACCAACAGGACCTTTAACCCCCCTCAGAGAGAAGAAGCAAGAAACGAATTCAAAATCATGTTCACACTGGGATTGATGTATGGAGTTGAAATTGTTTTGATATTTATGTCCATGTAGATTAAGAGAGTTTGGAATGCTAGGCCTCTAATCAAAAGTGAAGTGTGAGTGGTGCTCACACAGACACACGTCCCGACACATGCTTCATAAATCTCTCCACGCTGCAGGCCATAATGGCTGAGTGTCGAGATACCACGCCTGCCATGGCAATTAGTCGCACATCTGGCCCCGTGATGGAGCGAGTGGCCCAGACAGCTGGTTTTGGGCCACCACTGTTTAATGTGCAAATCTTAAAGGTCTTGGGGCTCTTACCCGCGACACCTCTGAAGGAGGCTTTTCAGCTACAAGTTGCCCATACTGGCTAATTGATGGCGGAAAACTGTTGCCAATATGTTACATTACAGTTTGACAGTAATGAGGCAAAAATAACTTGAGAACACAAGTGTTGTGGCAAAGTCCACCTCCAGGCCAGCGACACCTGCTACGCTGCACTGCGGACAAATTCCTTCGAGCCATTCCTATTCATCACTGCAGCTGCTGTGAATAGTGCCATTCTTTGTCGTACAGGTTGCTGTGGTATTGGACGCTTCATTCAATGGATTTCTGCCAATACTCAGAATGAACTTTTCAATGTTCTGTGCCTCAACTAAACTGCAAAGTGTCAACAAAAAGTAGGTAAACAATAAATGACTTCCGTCTGACGCAAATGCTCAGTATATCTTCCTGTTGATACAAACGTCGCCTCCTACAGAGCCTCATTACCTGAGATGTTGTTGTGGCTGCTGCTTTCATTCAAATATTCAAAGGAATTGTCGGCCTCATCTCTGCAAAAAGTTCACACCTCCAGCCCTTTAAAAAGTAGATATGAGTCGATCACGGTGAAAACTGAGCAACGTGTGAGGACCTTGTGTTGATGAAGCTGATTTACGTCCAGATGAATCCATCATGACTGTGATCAGGGGGGCGACACCCTGCCCTCTCGTGGGCGAGTGGAATGACAGTGACATGGTGAGAAGGGATGAAGACAAGAACTCCCTCTCGGGCACACAGGGTCACGATGTGTGTGAAGAGCCACTCACAATGATGATTCTGACCATAAGGGAAATGTTTCTTGTCTCACAAGTGAGAATCAGAAACGCATTGTAATGTTGCCGCCTCACTATGAGCCCAAACCGACCCGACTATTTGAACTTTTGCAGGAGCGTTTGGGACGCAGACAGCTGATGCTGCGGTGCAAATGAAAAGGCTATTTTGTCTCCACGGTATCTGAGAAACTCAGTATAGTTGTTCCCCTTCTGGGCAGAGAAGACCAAAAAGGCAACACAAATTGGTGTTTGGTGGGGAACTTCTTTAGTCCTGGCAGGCTTGTCTGAAGAGATGATTTGACCCTGAACATACTCAGCTTCACTGGAAGTTAAAAAAACGTGTTGCTATTTTTTGCATTTGTGTGAGTGCGGGGGGTTTCCTGTGTGAATACCAGCATGAGCGTCTCTTGAATCTAATCCTTCGAGTGTGTTTTCTTTTAAGCTCCTGTAGTAAATAGTGGAGAACAATCAGTTTTACTGGCGACTCATTCGTGTCAGAAGAGGCTAAAATACGGTCTCGCTGGAGGAGCGCCGATGAGCTGTTGCTTCATGGGCTGCCTCGGTGACATTACGCCCGATCACAGTCAACTCTTTTGACATTCCCTCGCGGCTCTTCCTTGTTGGAAAACGTCCACGTCAAAGGCCCAGTAGGATGGGAAGAAAACGGCGGCATCATAAAAAAAACATATCACAGCTGACGGCGTCAAAGCAACAGATTAAACGGGCCTCAGGACACTTTGAGGAAGTTTACCGTTTAATTAAAGCTTGCGATAACTTTTGTGCCCATTGAGGGAATTAGAGCTTTTTCCGCCTGGCTGGCCAATGGAGGGTTGGGTAGAGCGGAATCTTTAAATAATTCTGCGAGGAGCCAACGGTATGTGGGTCTTGTAAGCAGCTGTAATTGTTTTTCGTGGCTGCTAAGTTCACCAGTGGGGGGACTGCACCTTTGAGAATACAGTAATGAAGAGTCAGTCGCTGCTTGACTACGTTGCTTTTTTCAAGCTAACAATTGAGACGGAGCTCACATCGCGATGAGCTTTGTTTATGCAGTTTCTCAGGGTAATTAGAAAATGAAGAGTTTCTTTTAAGGGTTACAAAGAAGCAGCAACATCAGCCAGCACTAGATATCTGTAGAAGAAAAACGGAACTGAATCAGACTGGGTGGGTCAACAGAAAAAAACAAGCAATGAGTGCTACTACCACACTGATTTAAATGTGCAGCAGTTTTTTTCGAGATACACACGTCAGTATAAGAGGCCAACATGATCATGCTTATTATGATACACTTATTGACACACTAGAATCGGTAACACAAAAAGTCAACTCACTGATGTTTGGGGCAAACCTTGCGTTCCTTTGTGAAATGAAGCCAGTCATTTCTTTCCATGAAAATCCTGGTTTGACCCCCGACGTCTGGGGATGTTATTCTGGAAGCATCTCGGAGAGAGAGACTCTTGTTGTGTGTTTTTTCCTGTGTGTCTGAGGTTAATCCAGCTCCGTAAATTGACCTCAGTTCATCTCCACCTTTCTTTCAGACTGTATTTAATGGCTTTTTCTACAGCCTCCAGCACAAATTGTTTTTGTCTTTGTCAAAGGAAGTGTTGTAGCACTTGCAGAGGTCTGTCTCAGTTTGCTAGAGATTTATTTCGACTAACTGGTGTCTTAATGTCTTACACAGTGCTGAGACCCAGAACATCCAAGACAGTAGTGGCATGTTAAAACTTTTCTGTAACCTCATTTGTCATCTTGTTACAACTATTAAGAGCAACCCTGCCTGTTTTATCATGTCTGTATGAATTATAATGAGGGTTGTGATTATATGAAACAATTATTCATCTTTATATTAGTCTCTCTTAAAGCATCAAAAGCACCCCATTGTCACTTGTTGTCGTCTAGACAGAAAGGATTGCGGTGCCGACGCCTTAAAAAAAATCCACAGGATGAGATGCCACAAAGAATTCATCTATTCTCCTGGTAAATAAATGAGCCCTGGGCGGCAACCTCCCAGCTGCCACCACAGATAAAACACGGGCTGTAATCCGAGCTGTAGCCAGGACAGGGCCATGATCATTTTCATCCTTCTTCTACATGTGTTCATCTCTGTGTTTCGCTGAACAGTCTCATCATTGTGCCGCAGAAATGAGAAGTAATGGCAGCTGACAGACGATTTATTCCCCCTAAGAATGTTTTTTTCTTCCATCCTGCTGCCAACCTGCCAGGAAACGTTTCGATGGAGACGTCTCGCTGAGCTTCCTAAACATTCATTCTATAGATTAAACAATGAACTTGTGATGGGAAATTCTGTCTATGTTGTCATTATTTATTAAGTTTCTGTCAGCATTACTTTGGTCAGGAGCGATACCTGCCATATATCCTGTATATGGACTGACTCCTGGAGCCTAGCACACTTCCATCAGCTATGTGGGAGTTTTTCCTCAAATGAAAGACAAATGTGGTGTTTTCATTCATAGAAGCAATAGCTTGTCAGAGTATGGCAGGACCGAGCTGACCAGACAGGGTGACTCGTCGTGCTGAGCTTGGCATTGGGACCTAAATCTAAGCTACTGTTTTTCTGTTGATGTTGGTTTTATGCGTTTTTAAATCGTGAATGTACAAAATGGTCACAACCAGATATGATATACTTCCAAATACATATCATTTGTGGTTCAAGTCTTGTGAATTGAGACTGGAGCATCAAGGGTTTTCTGTCTTTTATTATCTTTCTGAGCTTTTATGCTGCTTTTAGACTGGACTCGGATTTCCACCCACATTCCAGTTAATTCATGGCTCTAGTCTAAACTGTAATTTCTATAATTGCTATAAACTCAATCATAATTCCATACCTCCGCACTGACATTCTATGATTGTATAGTCATAAAAAGAGAAGAAACAAAACAACAAAAGTCTGAGCTAGTTTTGAATGACCATTAGAAAAGGCTATGCTCTCCTTCATTCATCCTTGTGTTGTCCTACAGAGCTAGATAAGAGACCGGTTAAGCTGCGCAGCCTTATTTGTTTGTTTGTTTGTTAGCTGTACAATGACAACCCTAACAGATAAATGTCATTCAAATTACATTTTATTGAAATTACATACTCAACCCATTTTCAATTGTATCTTATCTGCACTATTGCAAAGTGTCACTGCAAGAGGAACCTATCAATCCAACTTTAGTTACAGTTTTTAACAAAAAGTCAGTACTGAATACATTCATGCAGATGCCTTACACAAATGCCCAATGTGGAATATATACATCTTTACACTTCCAGAGATCTAATTTGTCATTTGTGTGGACATATTCTTACCACCACCTGATCAGTTCTTGTTATACTCCGCACCATTCTGCCCCATCCTGTTTAACCTTCATCAGCGTGAACCAAATCTGTCGTGTGCAGTCCAGCGATTGTGTGCTCTGTCCCAGACGCTGTTTGACTTTTGCATTCACTGTGAGCGTTGCATCCTCCACTCAAGTGTACGCACATATTTCCTGGCTCATATTTACAAATTGTGTCATTTGGCACCATCTGCCATGTTTTTGTCCAAAGCCAGTTCTCAGTCAGAATGGATGCCCTCTTTAGCACCGGCTGCGTGACAGTTAAACGCAGGTGCTTGCAGAAGAAAAGGGACTGTTTTATTTGCAGAAACCAGCTGGACAACAATTCATTTGGTTTGAATAGAGCATTTAGGAGAATGAAAAATGGTATTCAATGCTTTTAAAAAAACACTGGCGGTTTTAAATATCTTGAGGACGCCGCTTTCCAGTTTGCTTTCAATGTAACTGCAGTAGGTTCATCCGTGTTTTCCTCAAAATAAGTCTTTATAAATGGTCTTAAAACAGTATATATTGCAAATTTAAGATTTTAATATTGTTTTAATACTGTGTCAATCATGTTCAGATGGATGTATTCCTGTTGAAAAGCACCTTCTAGGGATTCATCAGCTTGCTTATGCTAAGCTGTTTAATTCTTATTTTGGTTGGGTGTTATCTGGGATCAAGGAGAAGCAGGTGTTATGTTGTGTGTTCCGTTAAAACCTATGATACAGTTCTGTAACTTCATTAGCAAAATGAGTTAAATTGTCAGTGCATCTTTTCAGATATGGAAGTGATGAGTGGAGTGAGCATTTGCTGAATCAGAGAAGGGGGCATTAAATGGTCTTTATTGTGCCTATGAGATGAATAAGGAGCTGAATAAGATGAATAAGGAATAACTTTACTGATGCACTTTTGGTGTCTCCTGCAGAGACGGAGGCCATTTTGTGAAGTATAGGCGGAAAAGATGCCATCTGCCTTCTGTCCTGAAAATTCTCTCTGGAATACTTCAGATCAATTATTGATCAAAGTGAAGTGGCTCGGCTGAGAAAAGTTGGTGATCAGTGATGGAACTATTGCGCCTTAAAAGTGGGAAAATGTTAGGGAAAATGAATAAATGAGTGAGCTACATCTGTATGGAAACTTGACTGACAGAAGACAATGAGTAAACGGAGACGGGCATCTGAAACAGGAGTTGATGTGTTGGGTTTTCCCCTATATTGTTGACTTTTAGCGGATGCCCAGTTCTATGACTGAAAAAGCTTTTTTTTTGCAATAATAATAATGTAATTAAAATGTTTTCCCCTCATATTTGATGTAAAATGTGAATGTCATGTGACCCCTGAGTTTGGACTAGATTTCAATCCCAAACTCATTTGCTTCAAGGGTACTCCAACATTTTCAGACATTTTACGAGTGGACCCCTGTGGCAGCGTGTGTCCTGATATAGTGACCCCATTCATCCTGGGATTCTGCTTCAGTTCCTTAACACCATCCCTCCCTCTCTTCCTCCCTGCCAGCCAAGTCACTTTGTCTGTATCCTTTAAAGTCTTCGTCTCCCTCCTCTCTCCTTTCACCTTCCATGCTTTATTGCCGTCTTTTTTTTTTTCAACATCTCGTCCTCACTTCCTGTCCTGCAGGAGACATGATTGAGTTTCTCAGAATGATATTTCTTGTCAGATCGCTCACTGGAGCCTGCCACACTTCTGACAGCCTTTGTCATCAGAGGGTGCCGAGACCCATTGCCAGGCCTCAGAGATGTGCCCTGAATTTGGATCAAAGGAGTCTGCCGAGCATATACACACACCTTGAGTGTTTTCCCTACCAAATAAGTCTTCACCAATCCTTCCCAAGTCCATGACTTTCAAACTGAGTCGGTCTGAGGAACTACTCCAACAGAAGGAACGAGCCAAAATCAAGTGACGGAACATGAGCGCTGGCCTTTCAGTCATGTCATTGGAATTATTATGACTGATATTTTTCAATGGAGAATAACCTGCATAGTAGCTCTCTCTTCAACAATGATCTTAAATGTAAATGTTGCCCTGGGGGGAGTAGTGGAATGTGGATGATGTCATTGCTCTGACTGACTGTTAAAGCTGATTTCAGATGGCTGAAATGTTATTGCTGCGCTAAATGGGATGAAGCCAGAATGCTCTCAGGAGAAAAAAGAAATAGTAATACAATGGAATTACCGAATCACAGTAACAGCTTTTTTTCACAAAACAACAATCACCATATTGTCGTGCTGGAGAGCCATATTTTGCCCCTTTGAGGCGTTTCTCCATTCCACAGATGACGCAACTTCCCAAATATCGCCGGCTCCCGCCTCGGACACATTAGCGGAGATCCAATACCCAGGCCTTGTTTCACTCCGAGGTTTATTGCATATCAAACAGGACAGCAGACATTTTGTGTCACGATAACGACCCACTTGACAGATGAGAGCGGTGGAGGACGAGCTCATTTCCTGCCATAAAATGCTGTGTGGATGTGAGCGAACCCTGGCGCCGACGTTCAATTCTCCTTGAGAATGTTTGTCGTTTCAGCCTGCGCACATATTAAGCACTGTCATTTATTTTAATGAACCTTTGCATTTATGGCGACCACCAGCATGTGAGCATCTGGCTTCCACAGACTCAGGTTGGGCATCGATCTCACCAGAACAGAGCAACACAGGTTTGTTTTTTAACTACTTCACAACAACATCACTTGCAACATGTTTAAATAAGGAGTTAATTGGTGCTTATTGCCCTGGAAATTGAACAAAATTGTTTATCTTTTGCAGGACTTTACTAAATTATCATTATTAGTTAAGTTATAATAATGTGAATTGTAATGTGAATAGAATTTCATACTATTGCAAGAAAAATAGAATACTACACACCACCAGAACACAAAACTTTCAAGTAAAATCGATTTAAATAAATAAATAAAGATGACATTAAGTGGCATCTTAAACTGATGACGTAAACGTAAATCTTCCAGTGTTGTTTCCCTTAACTTCTGTACCTAGACATACGAACAAAAAAATAAAAAATCATGAATTAAATTAAATTTACAGAGCGCATTCAGACATACACCTTGAACACCAGAATTCTGTTCTTCATCTGGGCAGAAAAAAATAAAATGTGCGCTATAAACTTGAGGCAATGTTTTACAATGTGCGTAAACTTAAATAAATAAACAACCAGTTTGAATATTGTTTATGTTTAAGACAAGATGATCATTCATACAAACTCTTTGCTGACACTCAGAGATAACGTCCAAGAACAAAGATGGCTCAGGCATTTTGATAATAGCGAACACATCTGCTTGGAACCATCACAAATGTAGTGTCCTCCGGATCTGAAGTGTCATTTGAGATTGGACGTTGTTTTGTTGACCAAAGTCTCATCAGTCTAGGTGCCAACGCTCACTTATGGTGGAAACAATGGGTAGTGACTGAAATTCAAAACAGATTTTTCTCATAGTATCTGACTCTCTCTTTCATGAGGGACTCAGTTCTTAGTTGTGCCACTGCTCCTCCACTGTCTAAGCAGACCAGAGAAGCATCTTCTCAGAAAACCTCCTGAACCTGGTGTTGGCCATGAAACGTAGTAAATCCTTGTCATAGCTAAGATAATGCTGTCCCCATTCACACTAATTAAACAGTGTTATCTCCGTTAAAATGAGACAAAATTCTTATAAAATGTGAACCCTTGTCGACTGACGGCAAATGAAATATCTGAGATCATCATGAGCGCATGAATTCACCCAATTAACTGCCATGCAGAGTGATGCTTTTCCCATAAATCCATTGGTCAAACACCTCCCTGTTCTGTGTATTACACCTTTCATTTTTCCCGCTGGATGGCACCAGCTGTTCCAAACAATTCTGGTGCCACCAGTTGAGCAGCATGTCTCCATGACTCCTCGACCCACATCACTGAGGTCTCTCAATTTCACGAGTGTGCTGAAGAGAGCCTTCCCCCGGATTTGAAAACCTTGACGCCACAGTGGAGGAGATAATTACTGGAGCTCGAGTGCAACAACCAGCAGTGCATACAGACATAAGTGCTGAAATAATATTATGCGTTTTTGTTAAATGGAAGAAAAAAAAACACGATTGAGTACATTTTAGGTGACAAATATTGGTGGAAATTTGAGCCTATACTTCACAAATGTCCGTCATCTTGACAGCTCGCACATTGGTTTTGAATTCTCCCTTGGAGTCTTTGCACACAGAATTGTCGCGGCTTTTTTGGAAATGGCTGAACTCTTTAATCTGAAGTAGGGGTCCAAATCTCACAGGAATTGTATCGATATTCATTTCTTGTTCTTTGGTGCCATCTAATATCATCACTCCATCAGAGCCACCAGCCTCCAGTGAAGGGCCGTTTCCTTGATTGGGACGATAATGAAAATCTGAAGTGCCATCTCACCTTGATGATAGTCCTTATCTCAAACTCTTCCGTCCTGCTCTTATCCTTCTACACGGCTGTGGCTCTTACCTAGCGCCGCCTCTCCGGTGCTTTCATTGATCCTGAAGGAGAAGCTGACATGAACAGAAGGTTGGGGCTGTTTTGACAAATGAGGGGAGGTTGCTGCAGAAAACCTGTGCTAAGCGCGACGGCTGTTTCCTCACCTTTACGTTTGCCATGAATAGTTGATTTACTTTGGAGGGTGTGGCTCAGTTGTACACTGTTGTGGTGGCACCAAATCTAGTCGTGAACTGGAGAGGACTCATGAAACAGTGTCCTAAGTTTGGCACTCTCTAATGTTTGGTTTGGAACAAGTATGTCAATGAAACCTCTCAAAATGAGCCCATGACTAGTTAGACCCTAATGGCATATGGGAAATAGGCGCCGGGGCAATGTCTTCCACTGACCATACCGTTCTTCAATATTGGGGCCCTTCTTAAAGAAGACCTCTTGTGTCAAACTCAGGAAATCTATTTCGGAATGCCACATCATTTTATCAAGTTTATCTTGAAATGAAATACAATTTTTAAAGCTTGCTAAATTGTTACACATTATGCATCAAAGGCCACAAGATTGCTGCAAAGAATGTAATGTATGTTGCTATGAGAAAATGGCGTTTACATTCTGATGAGTACTGATACAGTAACAGATAGTGTTTGATCATTGTGTCAGCACGTTCTCGGGATAATGCACAATGAAAGCCTGAAAGCAAAAGGCATCAGGATTCTTTCCATGAGTCATAGAACAGATTCCTGCAACGACTGCATAGAGATTTCCATCACTCCAGAAACTATATTTCTCACATGACGTCCTAACTTTAAGGCAGCTAATATAGAAGTCTGTGCCTCGAAAATAAGGTAACTTTATTGTCAAACATGCTACAGTACGAGACATATAGCATGGATGAAATATCTGACCTGAGAGAAGCCGCTGCGTGTGTCCACGCCGCCAAAATGCAAACATCAAAGCTGTAAAACACTGATGATTCAACCAAACATGGACGTTTTGTCCTATATATATATCTGTATATCTATCTATCTATATATATATATAGATAGATATCTATATATATATATATATATATATATATATATATATATATATATATATATATATATATATATATATATATATATATATATATATATATATATATATATATATATATATATATATATATATATATATATATAATATATGTATATATTCAACAACCATTGAAAATGTGTTTTTTCACAAGGTTTCAAGCCCCGGTCTGTTTGAACTCCACAGATCCTCCTGAGACAAAGGAGAGTCAGTTTGCTTTGAATTTCACTTCACCTCAAGCAACCTCCATATGAACCATGTTCTTATGAATTACATTTTATTTTATTTTTTTTATTACGTTTCCTTCTAACCAGCGTTGGTCCGCCTCACCCTGCTATTGCGCTCCCTTTCTGAACTCCGGTGTTTAATTTGGCTTTAATTAATACAGCAAAGCTGCAGAGTCACTCAAAGGACAATGTTCATTGAACAGAAAGTCTCGCAGTGACTTCTTGACCCAACAAAGTTGTACATTTGGGATTCCACTTTTGAAACTTTTTACATGTGAACCACAGAGGGGCTTGGTCCTAACAGCGATGGAGGTCCTCTGTGAACACACAAATACCTCGACTTCTTCAACTTCAGACGGTCCCTGCAGAAGACGTGGTAGTAGCAAGCACTGCGGAGCCACGGATGGAAACGCTGTTAGTGGTGAGATCAAGTAAGCAAGATGGAGTGAAGGAAAGATATTCATCTTTTATGAGCTCCACCACTGTGGCTGAGTGCGTCCAGCCAATCCCACTTAGCAACAATGTAATCAGAAAAGACCCAGTGGACTTCCTCTTGCCTCACTGTGAGCCTTACATCAGTCTGGTCTGCATCCTACCAGCTTCACCTTTTCTTTGATTTGCACTCCCAGAGAATGCTCCGGTGGTTTGTGTCCTGCTGCAATGATTACTCATGCTTTTGTCAGGAACGGAGCTTTCCACTGATTACATCGCAAGCGCTTTTTCGCTATTATTGATAGATCTGTTAACATCTGGCAGAATGTGTTGCAATAACCTGATGATTTTAGCTGACTTGCTGGGTGCAATAAACACCCCAAGAATATCTAGAGCCTACATATCAGAGACCTGTGGTGGAAGTCTTGAAAAACAGCCTGCTTCGAAACTTCAGCAAGTAGTCGAAAGGCATCCAGCACCCAAACTGAGGCAGTTACATACATTTATTGCACATACACCTTCTGTTTCACGTTTTGTTTCAGCAAGGTCATTATTTACAAGAGACTTTTACGGTCATTTTGGAAGGTTTTGTTTTGTCTTAGTCCTCTGTGATTGCAATGTGGCGTTATTTTCAGTAAATCTGGGGCTCAAACACGTGTCTGTAACACGCTGCGTGACCAAGTCTTGACCACACCTTAGACTGGGGACAATAAAAAGCTGTGGCAGAAACGTGCATTTGGTGCTGTAATGCTGAGCGTCGAGTTATTCTCTATCCGACAGTTAGCCGTTTACAGAATTGTTGTTGTTGGACGCCATTTTACACATTACACAATGTACTGTTTGTCTTCGTTCCTTGTCGTGATTCATCAATTTTTGTTGCTGTAAATTTAGAATTCTATTTCTAAAAAGCTTTGAGAATTGCATGTTGGGTTTATACTTTGATTCCATATTGTTGTGGGCTCGATACCGTAATCATCATTGGGAGTCTCCTGGCTTTGCTCCCACGGCTCTGAACTGTTTGGAGACTGTCTTCTGATTTCGTGGTGGTTTTGGGATAATCACGTGAAAAAGACGGCACAAGCTGAATTCCATTAGCTAGGCCTGCCAACCACGATCCACTGATCTGCTTGCATTTGGGAGCGTTTCTAACTTTATATTTTGAGGAGTTTTATAGTGTGGGTCTAGAGCCTTACTGATCTGACAGATAAAAACAAAGATGAAAGAGGGTGTTTAGGCACAGGCCGGTGACAATATGCAGAGGCGAGCGGTGGGAGATTGAGCTGCAGATAAAGGGATGAAGTGGTGGGTGTCTCCAAGGCAGAAGCTGCCCTTCCAAGCTGAAGATGTTTGTCAGCTTCTGGGAGGCAATGATGAACAATAAATTTGACATCTTCGTCTTATTTGTGCATAATTGTATTATATATCTCATTTCTTTTTTTTTAATATAATGTAAAAATGCAGAAAAAAACAACTGACTGAAAAAAAAAGATGAAGAAGAATTACGTAATAATACAAGTAGATCTTCCCGGCTTTTTCATGACATTTTTCTTCCACTAATTCACAATGTTGTTTATGTTTCTTTTTTATATTTATTTGGAAAGTTTGTTCACGATAAATGATAGAATATATCTATTTGGTCAAACTCTTTTTTCACATCTAAGGAAGGCCATCGCACCACTTGCCGTCTGGAATTGGTTTCCAACAGTTGGACTGGTCCTTCCAACAATCCCAACATGCAGTATTAAATAACTGAAACACCAGGCCTCAGAGAGAACAGTAATTATGACCCCCACTCCTGACTACCACGGTGCATTCACACAGTCACGCTTGGTCAGCAGGCAAGATTGCTTGGACTTCCGGTGGCGAGCTTTCAGACTGCTATACGGAATCACTCAAAAATGACTGGAGCGGAGGAGTGGAACGACGGTGGGTGCAGAGGACAGAGAGGCAGATAAATGAATTTGAGTGAAAGCATAAAGTTGTTAAGAAAGATTTTCCAGAGATATTGGGGGCATTTGAAATGGCTGCAATTGGGTCTCAGTAGGACGCCCGATATGGCAGAGAGGCATCAGTGAGCATTGGAAATAGATCAAATCCTATTTCCTGTTAGCTAAGAGGACTCTAAAGTGCCCTCATCCGAAAAAAGACCAGCAACAAAATACATGCTGCGTCACCGGTGGCACAATTGAGGAGACATCGTCTGACCCACCACTGACGAAGATTCACTGCTGACATGAATGGGGTTCGAATTCATTTCGTGCCATCACTGTACTTTTGATCTGAAAATGTTGTTGCCATTTCTGTGTGTACCGGGAAAGTATAACCATAAATGCAGCTCTGTAATTTGACGTTTCAGCTCGGTTAGCAAAGTGTTGGTTATCATGTTCTCGCCCATTGGAATAGCTTCCGCGCATTTTTAATAGCAGAGATTCATACTCCATCGGGGGTGCAGTGTGGCTTAGCTGTTAGACAAAGTGCAATAAAACTCCATTTCCTAGCGGCCCCACTTCCTCTTATCCTGTTTCAACACCTATCCATCTCGCTGCCTGTGTCTTACAGCAATGCAAGTTGGCCTGGAAGCGAATATTTCTTTCTTTAATTAAAAGTGTCGCTCCTCTCCGCTCGGCAGCCCGTCGCAGCGCCTCTGCCTTTACTGTCAGCCACTCCGAGCAGAAAATCTGTGGACTGCATCTCTCCGCTCACGGCATAATCTCTCCCTCTCACACCCCGTTTCTGAATTAACTGTCCTCATTATCACACCCTCCCAGACTCGTTCTGCCAGCATCCCTCTTCCATCCTTCCTCCTCTCCCTTCTCGTGTAGCTCCTTCCCCTCTTTGCTCTCAGGCTCCCCCTCAAAAAGTAGGACGGGGAGAGTAAACAGCTCTTTTCTTTTTACTGCTCACTTCCATCAGGTTGGGAAATTCTAAGCAGCATCGCGAGCTGGCCAAGAGGAGTGAAATATATTTTGGTGTCGAGTGAATGACGCTGGTGACTGAATCTGAAACACGTGAGCGAACCATGTTGGATGCTGAAGTGTTCTTAAATGCAGCCAAGTGACTTGCTCACTTTATCCTGCTTGTCATTAACATGACTCACCTCCAACGGTGCTAAGACACCAAGCCAACATGCCATCTTCGTCCCATGAGAGAGGAACGTGTTGGATGTCGACACATTTTTTTTAACAATTTGCTAACACCTCTGAGCACGCGTGTGGTGACACTTTAGATTCTCGGTTTGATACTCCAGAGGTGTGGATTGAATTGATAATGGTAGGCGAAAGCATTGCAGACATGAAGCTGTCATCATTCCCTCAACAATTCTTGCTTTAATGATCCCTTCAGATAATGGCATCGCTCATGTTTACAAAAGACCAGCGATAGTGGACGCATTTTATGGCATGGTTATTCAAGCAAGGACACAAAAAGGGCCACATCAAAATCCTCCTACAAATAGGTTTGTGCGCCGTGATCTGTATTTTTGATGATACAAATCTGTCCTCCTCCTGGCTTTGGAGCATTGTACAGAATCGTATGTTGTTTGTGCACTTGAAATTTTAAGAGCCGCAACCCTCATATGTGAGTGTCCTGTGTGAACCCAGAAATGTGTGGATGGTCAAAAGCAAAAGCCATGCTTTTGTGATGATCTTAAAATGACTCCTGACTTACTAACCAACAGCATCTAGACTGACCTTGTGTCACGCTGAAGAAAAAAATAATAATTTCACTCAATTGTCCCTTCACTTTTATTCATGCTGTGCGTTAAACAAAATGAAGATGGTCTGCAACAACACCAGTTATGAAAAAAGAGAGCGATCGCTGCAATGTTTTCAATCTTTCACACCTGGGGCAGCCATTATCCTGCATTTACTGCTGTTATGTTCCTAAAATGTAATGCGTGAAATAAGAAAAAGCACACTGCCGTGATGTGCCAAAACAACGTCAAGTTTTGGATTGGAATTGTATTTTCACATCAGTCATTTGTCCAGTTGGTTATTAATCATCCCCACTGAGTCGTTTCTCCAGGTTGAGAGGTTTTCCAATAAAAGCTGACCTGAAATTGTATCTGGGACACGATGACGACCTGTTTTTGGGACAAAGAAACTCCAGCATGAAGCTCTTTCATGTAGCCGGGCTGAGTTTAGAGAACCTAGCGGGAATGGGATTTTGATTGCCCTTTGCAGGTGATCTGTCTTTTACCAATTGTAGCTTGTCTCCCTCTGTGTCGGTACAATAAATACTCAGCAGTGCGGATTTTGCGCGGTGGCCAGAGAAGGTTTTTACACTAGGAAGCTCTTTGATGTTTCATATCTTACATTCTCAACATCGTTCTTAGGAATGTAGCAGGAACCGGTGAGAATTCTCAGGTAGAGTCGGGAAGTTGAGAAATAGCTTTATTGTTGAGGCCAGTACAAAGAATATACTTAGTGCTCTTATCTGGCCACTAGTGGCATTTTCATGGGATTTTTTTGTGGCTAATGTTAAACAAATCGATACTAAACTTTTGAAAATAAATATTATTATTATAAAATTACATTTCACAGGCACGCAAATGTCTAATCGCGGGTTCTAAAAGTTCTTCTAAAAGGCATGTCCTGCTGCATTTTAAATTCATCACACCTTTCCTTGAAGAGCAGATTACTTTCAGTGAAATATGTGTGCTATATTAAGAGAGACCTTGTCAGCCACAGCTGCAGATACTTTCCAACCCCAGGTGAAGTGATGTGCTGTACTCTTCAGTTGTGATGACACACTTCATCGCCTTTCGACCGCACCGTCGACACTTTGCACCTTGGGCGAGAGCACACTAAAATATCTAGGAGAGGAGCATAAGCCAGGAGTGGGAAAAAAGAAATGTGAGGGAGGAGAAGGTGCAGAGTGTGATGAGGACCCTAGATGCTTTCATTACGGGCTGTCAGACCAAACTGTGGGACAGAGATGGTGTCAAGATGATGGGTCAGCACTCCAATCTTGTGCGTGTGTGTGCCTGTTTAAGCAGACAGAGGGCTAAACAAAGCAGCACAGACAGCAAGTTAGACTGAAGTTAAGACGTCACTATATGGAAAAACGTGCATTACTTGTGTTTGGCATGCAAATGACGTGTACACCGAATGCAAATATGTTGTCCGGTGTTGTGCTAGTACAGCATTTCATCATATTACTATAGTACACGTGCGCCTTTATGTAACATTCCTGATGCCAAAATAGTGAGCATTTCGACTGGCGCTGCATCGGTATTTAATGTTATTAATAGTCTAATGAAACCTTTAGTATTAGAATTACAAATGGGCTTTTTGTGTTTTCATGTTTATATGTAAATAAAGCCACTCTTGCAGAAAAGCAACACCTCCATGAGTACATTTCACACGCACTTGAAACAAACCAATTTCGTCTTCCCCTCAAGCATCTCAGAGAGGCGTGTTGACACGTTCCTTTCAGGACTCCAGTCCTCTCTTTCATCGTAGAGCTAATGATGTTCCGTCGCTTCCTCCACACGACACTCGGGCCTCTTTAATGACGTGCTCTGTGTGGCGCTGCAGGGTGGAGGGCTGGGCATATTGACCCCCATTTTATTAAGAATAATGGCGCCAAAATGGCTCCCGTCAGCTCCAATATTTCCCAGGTGGCTGTTCATTTATCACGAGACCTGCGTCCCCTGGAGAATCATAACACAGATGGAACAATAACCACTGGAGTCCACAATAATGGCCAATCATCCCGAGCAGCAACATCTCTGCACGTCTTATTTCATCTGTGGAATCTTCACTTTCTCTGACTTAAAGGGCCACCATCTTGCTCACTTCAGGGACCTTTAAAATGACCCTGCGGAGCACTGTGATGTCTTTTAATAGAATACTTATTTGCTGAAGCAAAAGGAAACAGCAGTTTCGAAGGGACTTTGACGTCTGTTGGGATTCATCCGTTCATAATGTATTGCCATATGAACATGATCTCTGACAGCAATTCTGTCTCTGCAAATCTTTAATGAATGTGATCCAATAATCTGGCTGCAGTACAGTGTGCAGTGAGAGAAGGACGTTTTCCTCCATTGAAAAGATCATGATCTTGAGGCGCATTTCATTTGAAAGAGAGAATTTGAAACATTGGCTCATTGTACTGGCTCGCTTCAGAAATACAAAGCTAAATAAGTAAAGGCGACAAACAGCGGCGGCACATGTCAATGCCAAGCAGTCGGGCTAGGAATGGGCCCTTTAAAACCCAATATACAGGGGTTGGACAAAATAATGGAAATGCCGCGTTTCCACCCAGTGAGCTGAAAAAATGTACAGGGCAGGTTGGTTTTTGGACCCGTTTTGGTGGTAAAATAGGCAATACCGACCAAACCTTACCACTTGGTGGAACTGGATCTTGACTGACACATTGTTATAGTGTAGCAATTGTGCTTGTTAATCTGGCTCTTTTATATGAGTCCCTCCTCTTGTTCACAATGTGCTGTGTCACTCCTATTTTGTGTTTATACAGTTTTGAGGGAGAAGTAATCCAAACTGTTGGTGATGACATCACTGACTGGACGGTTGATACCCACAATGCACCTGGGGACATGAGAGCGATCCACTTTGGTTAATGTGATGAATTAAATGAGTGAAAAAAGACAGTGGTGTAGCACAACACTGTGTGTATTCAATAACCCAGCTACTTGAGTTTTGACATGCATTTGCATTCGGAGTGATAAAAGGAGCTGGTTGATCGGCGGCGTTCCCTTTGGAACAGGGACTTCAGACAAGTCTTACATTCAATTCACCTGCACTACAGCAGATTCCTTCTTCTCTCATTCCTCATTCATTTGATCTTTTGTTGATATGGCGTGACACCAATAGATCTAGTGATTCTCTAGCATCCTAACCGATCATGAACATGTATATTGTCCCATTAAACGTAAATATCTTCTTCCTAACTGTCACTTCTAGGGTGCATTTGACACACTTTCAGGGAGAACTGCCTATCACTGAGCTAGCAGAATTACATTGGCAGTTTTATTTGCCTGAAAAGATTTTAAAAGTGGAATAAAACATGTAAAAGTTGCCAGCTAACATTTTACAGCTCCTCTAAAATATTCATCAAGCCAGAGCTCATCTCCGTCAAATGTCATTAACAGCAGTCTTAAATCTGCACTTATGGCTGAGACGTCTTGGCAAAAAGTGTTTTTCTCACATTCCCATCCTTCGTTTTCCCCTGACTGTCCTTTTTGTTTATTGTGTCGAGCATCACAGTTCCAGCATCCGCCAGGTATTGACTGCACCAAAGAAGGGTCATGCTCTCCAAGCCAAAAAGTACGGAAAACAAACTGCTCTGTTCCTGCCTCGGGCATCTAGTTTTCTCACTCAGGCTGGGAGTCAACAGTGGTTTAAGCAAAACTCTTAAAAGGTTCCTCGAAGCGTTGGGAATGTCGTGTTCCTGTAGGAGAGGAACACAACTTCCTGCGTTAATATGGCTTTCTTCACTTCTATAGCCTCCTACTGTCAATGGATAATGGCTCAATATTCTGCGGCAGTCGTGCACTGCCCACAGCTCATTACAGGCAGCAGCCCAATACACACACGTGCCGGGTGGATTTCCTCTGGAAAAATACATTGTAGGCTCTCAGATGTATTTCGAAAGTTTTCAAATCACTTCAGTAAAACTTTGGCCTTTACTCGCAGCTCAAATTGGTCGGAGAGGAAACAACTTTTATCCCTAACACTTTTGAAATTGCTGATTAGTGCACTGCTTTTAAACTTTTAATATTATTTGCTGTATGAATAACCAATATATAGTAGCTACTACATTTGGTGAAGTTGTTAACACTCATGTTAGCACTGTTTTATTGTGAATATGTGCATATTGTGTGCGCCACTGGCCCACACACTGCTGGCGTCACTTACCCACGACTGTCCATTCATGAGCTTTTTCTCCGACGCACAGTGCCTCTAATGTCAAACCTGCGTTTGATCAAAACGCTGCAAGGAAATTGAAACCATTGTAAATAAATTCTATCACAGGCGGTTTAGGACGTGCCAAAGCAAGAGACAGCAAGCGCGTGGACACGCAACATTTCCAGCAGTACAGTTACAGAAACATGGCTGAGCAAAGATGACAAACGATCATGTGTCGCAAGTGGCTCCCCCTTATGTTTGATCACAACAGGGTTGAATAATCCAATTTTAGCAGTCCGAAATGTGAGCAGCGAGCCCTGTATGGCCCATTACCTTTGCTCGATTGCTGTGTGGTTTGATGTGTGAGGGTCTTTAAAAAAGAGCTCAGCACTGGCGTCCGGCGATTGTTGATGGTGTTTGATATGGGGAATCGGAGCCCTCAGGCTTGGCTTATGTGCTCTAATCCTCTGAGAAAGATAAGAGGAGACGGCCGTTAATGTGACACAAATTCACACTGAAGCATGTGCACTTATCACAAGACATTCAGTACACATTGGCGCATTTGCATAATAACACACACAGCCATCAGAGTATCTCTGCACTCGACACTATCTCTGACACACGAGCAAAGGAGCGAGCCAGCGCCAAGAACCAAACAGACACGGTGCTCCACTGTCAAGACTTTCTAAGTACAGTGGCACATCTGATGTATCTGGATTATCTGGAAATAGCACTTTTATCTTGCACTGTCATCAGCACATGGGAGTGTGAGGAACTGGTGTGTTTATGCGTTTGCAGCCGTGGCCTGAAGTGCCATTTTGATGTGCAGTCTGGGCGTCCCTTCATATTTGTGTATGCTGTCTAATTATGTTTGCCCGCAGTTTGCCAAGAAATGAGTTCGCTGTTTAGCCTTAGATGTCCTTGGGTACTTGGCATCCATTTTGCCTGGTATCATCTTTTTTTTTTTACCTGTCTACTCGACAGATATTTACAAGCATTTAACAACTTCCTGACATCACTGCAATGACAGTGTTATATTGGGAACGCAACACAAAATGTTTGTGGGAGAGTGAAGGAGACACTTGAGAGACACTTTCTGTAGATGTTTTACTTTTTACTGCTCCAGCTCTCAAGTGTCTGAACATCACCCAGCAGCCTGCAACAGCTCAACCATCGAACGGAATACAAAGACGTAAACAAATCCCGTCAAGATGGACTCTCAACCATGCTTACTGAAAAACAAAGTGGTTTGGGTCGCACGTGCTTTAAAACTTGTAAGAGAGAGTAAAGTTTCATGCCCAGTAAGAATGACTTACAGGATCAGTAAAGAGGGATTTTATAGTGTTGAAGGTTGGTAGTGTTTTCAGGCTTTGACATCCTCTGATGCTGACCTATGATTGAGATTTCATTTTCTATGTGGTGGGGCTGTTTAGCGCTATTGCCTCCCCCTTGTGAATTTCATTCCAACTCCAGAAAACTCTTGGCGTTTTAGGGAGTCAAGACGAGGTCGGATGCTCTTCCCTTTACATACACACTTAATTTGATAACTGTAAATTGCCCCAAACTCTGGATGTTTATGTGTGGATGTTTGTTTTTCCTTGTGTGCTCAGAGATGGACAGTCTGTTCAGGGCGTCCCCTGTCTCTCGTCCCCAATAGCCAGGGTAAGCGCCACGACCCCATTAAGGGAATAAGTGGAAGAATATGAACTGAGTGAATGATGATGAGAAGGAGGAGAAGTTCAGCCTGTGACTGGAGGGGAGAATGAAACTTGAGCTGTGAAATATAGGGCAGTTATTTTTGAATGTTAGAGTACCACAGAGGAGTGGAAAACAACAAATACGGATTTCATTGCATTGTACACCATATGTACTTTGTCTCACTCCATCTATGAACCACTGATCTGTGTTTAGAGCCCAAAATACATATTGTATCTTGTCCCACAAATGGTCAAGATCTACTTTTCTTTTGAAATTCGGGGGATCGGTGTGACTGATGATGAAGAAAACCCTGCAGAAACCAATTCAACCATGAAATTGTAGTCCTTTTTTCCCCTTTTGTTCATTCATTTATCTATTCATTTATCTTGCTGCAGTTGGGGCCAGATAACGTTGTAAATTTATAATGGTATCATCACTCGTATTAAAATATTATACACATTTCATTGGAAATAAAGTTGTGCGAAACTCTTTGAAATTCTTTGTGTTGGCCAATGAAATGAAAGAAAGGAAGTAAGAGGTCTTTATTACATTCAAAAGACAACAGGAAATATAAGGTCCAAAAGCAAAGGGACCTTATTATGTCAGTATTCGAACATCACATACTCATGGCTGGACTACAATAGTCAGTATTGAAGGGTTGGATATTTTATGAAACAGTGTCGTAGTTTTCAGAGGCAACAATTTTTGTATTTTTGTGCGAGAGCTCATGAAAGCCCAGAATGAAGCCATACATGTCGGGCTATTTATTCGTCGTCATCATCAAACCACAATGATATATGCTTAGCAAACGACCTGCTTGATAAATATTGCTAATGTAAACGTTTTGTGTGTGGAACAAGTGCCATTAAGGTCTTCACCTGAAGTCGCAAGTCCCGAGTGTTACAAGCCAGTGAGATGGCTGGTTTTTCCCTTTCTGCATATCGTCCATTGAAACAGCTAGTGGCTTGTGACATAGAGGAATCGTCTACCCATAGCTAACCTTTCGAACGCTGCAGATAACTCTTTACACAATGAAAAGCTCAATGGGATCCCTTCCATCATAAAAAAACATCTTATACTGCGAAGAAAAGTTTTACAAAGAATAGTTACCTATTAGTGTCTAATAATGTCTATTATACTTAACACTAAAATCATCTGACTTTCAATTTGACGTTGAGCTTTTGCAACATGATTTCAATTTATTTTTTGGGTCATACTTTGGAGAAAATGCGCTTTAAACCTCATTGAAAACATGGCTCGTGTACACACAGTACAAACTCCTTCTTATCCTTCTTAAAGTGGACTGATTTCCACCAACCAATCCCGTGAATAGACGTGTGTATACTGACAGTGACATGCTAATAACTCCAAACAAGCACTTCCACTCAGATTCACACAAGCACACTCAAATATCGGATCAGATGGCTCAGTCTGTGCCGCAGTCATCAATCTGGATTACGTATTATCTGTGTGATCAAGTGCCGGCAGACACTCACTCCAACACACACACACACACACACACACTTATCTTCAGCTTTATTAGATCAAATGAATTTTACGATGCAGTGAATCCATAACCACATAAAAGAACATATTTTCTGTCGGTAGGGGTCGTATAAAACCTGCAGACGTGTGGAGAGAGAAGGAAAGTTGTGAAGCGTTAAATATACTTTCTTTTCCGTTGTTAACTTGCCGAGGATACTTCCTCTTTGAAGCATGCGCAGAGTCTGTCGGGATTTTACCAATGATGGTAAGGATATGTGCCAAAGCAGTTGGAGCAACAGAGATGTCGAGAGACTAATGAGAGATGACAGGGTTCAGACGATATGCAAAAAAGAGGAAAGAACAAAGAAAAGACGAGACTTTTAGGAGCTTTTCACACTGCGGATTCTGTCTTGGGCGGCCTGAGTCCGACTCGCCCCCCGCTGTGCAGCCTTGCACCTCTGCCTCCTTTTTTTTCTCCTCAGCTGGCGGCGCTCTGCGCAAAATAGTTGGTTTGTGACCCGTGACGAAGCACGTCTCAAGGAGATCGTCATCAGCCGAGTGACAACCTATTCACCACTATTGGCTTGACCTCCTTATTTCACCTCACCTCACATATTAACTCACATATTAACTCCAGAGCTGAACAGAACCTGGCGTTTCACAGCCAAAAGTATTTGTGAAAGAGTGTTATCATGTTTCTTTTACAAAATAATAATAAAATAGCAGAAACAAGCTGTGTAATACAGACAGGGTAGAAGATCTTTTTCAGTGAAGTACAGATCCAGACGTCAAAATGATCAGTAGAATAGTCTGGTGATCTTCAGTAACTTCTTTCCTCCTCCCTGTTCTCCTCATGCAGACAGCTGCGAGATCACAGCAGTGAAAACAGTTACTGTAGAGCGCTGCATTAGTCATTTAAATAAATCTGTCACAGGCAATAAAATCAGGTGTTTATCAGCCTAATAAAGGCGAAAACACGTGAGCACTCAAACACCCGCAAACAGAACATCAGTCTCCCGCAGTTACCCCTGCACACCTCAATGCTCTGGGTGTTTGCAGTTATTTTTGAACAATGTTATTCGCCCGGACGGCCATCAGACCCTTTATTTCCCTGCATTTATCATGTCCTTGGGGAGTCGCGCTGTACACATAGTTTCCGCCATCAGAAGATCACCACCCCGCAGACGGGAGGAGGTGCAGCTCTCCAGCCGGGATCAGGTCCACAGCCAAAACCCGACTCACTTGTGTTCACGTCACACTTTTGAGCCGAATGCACTTTGTCTCAAGACAGAGTGCGCAGTGTGAAAAGCCACTTAAGGACCACCATCTTGAAGTGGAGCTCTAGATCATCCAATATGTGTCAGACAAACGGCCCGTGTAATTTACCTGACCTGCTCCAGCTAAAACCATATATATTTGAAATGAAGCAAACATGTATTGTTGAACACATTGAGTCTCTCTTTCACACACTGCATTGCTGCCAGGTATAATTGGCTTACACGTCTGACTGTCCCCTTGCAGATATTGAACTTTTACAAAGATAGTTCTGAAGGGATTGCTAATGGGTTGCCAAGTCACTTGACTGAAGTCTGACTTAAGTCACCAGATCAGGGACTTGTGACTTGCATCACAAACAGTGGGAAACCCTTTGTGACTTGGTATTCATGACTTGTCGTTTCATCATTAATAAGATAATTATTAAATACATATCGAGAACAAAACAATGGAAGACGAAGGAGGTTCCAGCTTTCTTCACATAATTACATTTGGCTTTAAGGACTATCGGACGGACAACAATAGACGAGTGGCTGTTTGTACAGTCTGTGGTCAAACTTATCAGACATGGTAAGCACAAAGATCAGTTTCATTCACCATTTCAAGCGGCACAAAAAGAAGCAAATAACGCACTTGCATTCTTTTAACCTGACATTTGCTGGTGTCCCACCTGCTCAAGTGAAAAGTAACAAGGGCTTACTGTTTGCAGTGCAGGCCTCACAAAATATGTAATACATGTTGAGACAATTTAGAGTTTGGAGCTGGGGATCAGCCAGCTGCGGCCTCAGGGTTCTGCATCGTAGAGCTAATGTCTATCTAATATTTATATTTGGTATTGATGTGCAGGCAGGCTATCATGCTGAAGGTCAGACTTATGAACCCCGGTCCCAGTGTGAATAACTCTACACAGATTGGCTTCTCAGTGTAGACAGTGGATCAGATACTTTTTGAAAATGACTGTGTCACGGCTCTCTCCCAAAAGTACAATGCATGCGGCAACTACTGTTCAGGTTATTGATAATATTAACTGGACCTCTTCAGCTACTCAGCTGTCATTGTAATGAGCAGCAGGTGATCATTGTGTTACAGACGTGTCGCATGAGCTCTACAGAGAAGCCAGTCACAGCAAAGCCCCGTGTGGATACACAAGCCAAGCTGCAAATATGAAGCCTGGTGTAGTTGCTACTTTTTTATTTTTAACATATTGATATCCAGCACTTTAAGATAGTCGTCCAGTATCTTAGAATGTAATGACTTGCTGGACCAAAGCTATGACTTGACTCGGCCCTCCCAATAAATGACTCAACTTGCCTGAGGCTTGAGGGTTAAGACTTCCTTGAGGCTTGCTCATGTGTGACTAACACTCCCCTCTGGTTGAAACTGTGAACTATAGGATATGAATATACATTTTGATAGATTTGCATGGTTCTGCCCATGAAGTGTTATAAAAGGGCCAGGTGGAGCATCTCAGTCGCCAATGTGCAACCTGGGTTTTTCAGTGCCGCCCGAATGCATCTGTGGCAGCTGTGTTTTCAGTTTCCTGAGTGAGAACGAAGGATGGCTCAACTAGAAGAAGAAAAATGGAGAAATGCAAATTCTCTCGTCATGATCAAATCACGCTCAGTGTAAATGAACGGATTAAACCTTAATTATCTGTACTGGCAAAATGTTGCTGCAATACAAATCATGCAGCTGAGGGAGAAATGAAATCCTTCCTTCGACTCACCTGACGACTCGACATGCCACCAGTGGCTGAGCCACTCTGAATCTGATACGTTCAGGATCCGAGTCCAGGCACTGACCTCCCGTGTTTCCACGCTGAAAACGCTTGTATCCAGGTATGAGAGGAAAGACTCAGCCGACAGGTCGATTAAAAGCTTTTCCTTCAAGCTTTCACGAAATGAGCTCCAATTACCCAGTAAATCCCATTCTTCCCACTCAAAACGCGTAACGGCCTTTTCTTCCTTCTAATTGTTTGACTCATCGACGCATTTCGTGCAGATTTCTGTTATTGGACGTGTTGTTACGCAACGTGGCTTTTCGATGACGATTGAACTTCATTGCTGTGACTTTCATTTTAGACGTCTGAGCAAATGCGGCAGTTGGTACTGGTCTGAGAGTGGCCTTGTTCTGTTTTTATCTGAGTCATCATTGTGCTTGCTGGTGAAAGACGCGTCTTTTTTGTTGCTTTCCAAAAGTTTGCCCTGGCTGGCTCTGCCTCGCACCATAGATACACAACTCAGACAATCTCTGGTGAAACCAGGCAGTCCGACACGACAAGCAAGCGGGTAACTGGACATGGAGAACAAAAGGGCTCTTTAGCAGAAATCCCGACAAGCTGATCCGCGTTCCCTCCTGCTCTGTAATAAAGCAATAGAATAATGAGAACAAGAGACACACCTGAGGAAACGTGTTTTCCCCATCAACGAGACAGGAGCACAGCCTGGTAACTGACTACACGACTCCTTATGTTCACCAGCAGTTGCATTGTTGCTGAGAGAAAGAACTGCTTTTGTAGTCGTTCTTTATTTATTGATTCATTTGTTTATTTATTTTATTTAAACTTGCGTTAATGTGACATTGTTTTTGAAATTGCCTAAGGGAAATACTAAGTGTAGTTCCTTGAAAAACACTTCTGGAATAAATGCTTCACTATCAAATGAAAAACACCAATGAAAAATAAAAATGAATAAATAATAAAACTAATAATAATAACAACAGCTAAAAAAAAAAAATAAGGAACGAGGGATTTCAGGGTGGAAATGATAGGAATTGTTCTTCACTCTGCTGCTTTTCATTCTCCGCATTCATTCGCCTCTTGAAAGCAGAAATAATGACTGAGTTGTATGTAATATATGTATTGTACCCTTCGGGCCTTCATCCACTGCTTGACAGGATCCTCTTCATCTATATACTGTAGATTTTACTTTCATAAATCAGCCAAAATGATTTTTGTTTCCTCCCATACTGCAACCTGCACCCCCCTCCCCCATCTTCCCAAATATATTGCATTTTTAAAAGGGCTTGGCAAGTACACGCTGTAACCATGAGTCATCAGTCTACCTCCACCAACTCAGTGGGACTCACCGCCATTGCGTTCAACACTGAAGTATGTATTTCAGCTACTGTTCGTTATTATGCGCTCTGCTTGAAGGTGGAGTTGGAAGGTTTTTTTTTCACTATTTTATTCCTTAAAACACACCAATTGTAACCAATTAATTAGATATATATCATAAACCAAATTGAAAGGCATTCTTCACCTTGCATGACTCTGTCCTGAAAGAATTTATTATTAAAGTTTTGGTTATGGAAGATGTTGCAGTAGAGACAGGAAGTATAAAGGCAAAAGTAAAGGAGAGTTTCTAAAAATATATATATGTCCTGTGCTTCCTACATTATTTTAAACACCATAACAACTGTCTCTGTGGTGAACTTTTGAAAGAATTCAAACCTCTATAGAATAAAAGTGCTGCATTATATACTCTTGTCTCCAGGTAGACGGATTCAGAATGAATGAAATGTACATGTCTTCTCAATGTCCTAAGCTACTGTTTCCTAAATCGCTCCCTTCCCCTCAGCTTGTTTTGCTTGACTCCCTGGCTGTGTGTTTGTGCATCTGAGCAGGTAGCAGGTGGCGAGTGTCTGGTCGAATAGCACCGCTCAGCGGGGCTGAGGTGTCAGGTGTGTGAGCGGCGTTTAGGTGTGAGGTGTGTGTGTGTGTGAGAGAGATTTGCAATGATGCATGCTGGCAAAGTTGTCAGTTTGATTCTGGCCTCACGTTTTTCTGCCTTCATCTCTTCAATACACGGACTCGCGCTCACAAGCATGAACTCGATTGGTGGCTGTCTGGGTGAAAGATGACAAGTGGCATGAACACTTACAGTCCAGTTGTCTCAATTTTACTTTAAAACACATTCAACTCTCATCTCAAGCGCTGTAGTTTCTTCACTCTGCAGTGTATATTTCCTTGTGCTGCTTGTACCATCAAAGCTTTTTGCCATTATTTTTAAAACCCATTGCTCATCTCTTTAAGCCCTGCCACTTGTCATTGAGACTCGTTGGGCTAGGTGGAGTGTTTCTGTAGTGTAATTCATCATATCTGACATTGAAGTCATCTAAATGAGAATGCTTTGTTTGCTTGTTTGTGTGTCTGTGTGTGTGCGCTTCTCCACCTCCAGCTCTCACAGTATGCCCTGCTTTTGCATACGATGTGGCCTATACATTGTGTGTTATTAGATATTCATGGGTGATTCATGGGTGATTCGATGACTTCAGGATGTCAGGAGGGGACTCGTGCTTGGGCGGTACCGCAATCCTGGATGCGACACAGCCACAGCGTTCCGATCCTCACGCCGTGTAAAAAGGCACACGTGAAATCACAACTCTGACAGATGACCCAAATAACAAGGGAGAAATCGGAGAACGGTTAACCATGTTTGACAATATTCCAGATTTCAGTCGCTTTTTTAGTCATCCTCTTTGAAATTATTGAAGGTTAAAACAAGTCAGTAAGGACCACTATAAGGCAAGTCCAAAGGGGGTCCATATGTAATGACAAAAGCAACTTCTGTTCTTATTCTTCTTATTCGTAGCAGTTTCCCAGGCATTTTAAACAGAAACTATAACGGCTGACAAACAATAAATTGAATGGCTAATACCACCGTTGTCAAACTGTAGAGCTCACGTCAGTGAAAATTTCAAATAGTCAACATTAGCCACACAATCAATTGTTGTTGTTTTTTTTCTTTATGAATGTGAAAAATGCTGAATGTGAGTCACACATCACCCGCTGATGTATAAAAAAGGATTTTGTTCCCATTGCAAAAGTTCTTGTTATAAAGCAGGTGTTCAAGCGACATGAAAACTGTCTGGAAACATTACTTCACCGAATGGTCCGTGCTGTTGGCAGAAAGCAGCACGCTAGGTGACCAAAACCCACACAAGCGGGTGAAGTAAAGGTCTTGGTGTGAAAGAAGTCTACTTAAAAACTGTGCAATAATAAAGAAAATGTACGTTTGCCAGCATGCATGTTGCTTAACTCACAAAAACGACTTCAAGTGTGTGTTCAGTTGTGTTGTTTTGGGTCTATAATGTGACAGTTTTCCAGATTATGTGACCTTGGCTCATGGTGTGCCCATGTGTCCAACTTCACCCCACATGTGAAATGACCCTGGACATCCAAGAACTTCTGCTCAGGTTGCTGCTGAGGTCTCTGTATATTCCGTCCAATCAGCACACACTTTACAGAGCCTACTTTTATTTACGGTTTCAATGTACTTTATTACATCAGAGGCTTTTCTTACCCCAACATTTATATGACACTGCTTCAGTTTTCACAGCCTCCGTGCTTTCACCTTTTGCTGATCTTGACTGTGTTGTTCCACACCCATCGTTCTCTTCTTCCCTAATCCATCTCTTGTCCTCTATCCGGTGCTGGAGATATTTATTTCCGGGAGTGATGAGGTGTGGAGCCTGCAGACGGTTTGTCTGTTTCGATTGGCTGATAAGATGTCTGGTTGTGTCTGTGGGAAAGAGAGGAGAGAGGAGTGGGAGGAGGACGCTCTCCTCAGAGCCGTAATGAGAGTGGAAGCCATTGGCGTTCGCCCCACGATTGATATTTGATGTGATTTCCTTTTTCATGCTGTTTTTTTGCTCCACGCCTGCAGGCCAGCGCTGTGCCGCACGTATATTTTTACGCCTCGCAGATGTGTGCTGAGGCAGGCGACACACGCAAGTAGCCAGAGTAAATCGCCACTCGCATTAAATCATTTGGGATTTATAGCGAGGTGGTTTTTAGTTGCTGGAGGGTGGGCGCGTGCAGCACGCCCACATGTACTCTGACGGCCGTGCGCACATGCCCAGACAGTACAGCAAATGGTTCTGCCTGGACTGTGCTAAACAAGGCCAATAGTGCGCACTTATAGACAGTAAATAGAGCAGAGCGCTACCTGTAAATAACATCGCTGCCTCGTAAATCATCTCCCAGGCTGTTGTTTGTGCTTGAGTGTGGAGCTAAGAGCTGAATTGATAAATTTAATAGCCCAACTTTGTATGAAGATTGGAAATGGCAGGGCAATTATTCACATATAGGTTTATGAGGGAGACATTCTGTTTTCTTATCTTAGACTCGGTGGCGGAGTCTGCCTTCATAATGTGTAGAGGGAGTGACGATATGTACTTTTACATGCCTGTTGTCCACAAGAGGGGTTCAGGACACATAAAGTACTGATGGATGAGGTCTCACGGAACACGGTCCTCATTGTCACGGCTCACTAGATGGCACTCTCTGTTCTGAAAAAAACCTCACATCACTTTTTTTTTTTAAACCGAGAGCGCCACCTGCTGAGCTAAATGAGGACAGCCTATTACTACTCACTGGAAATGAGTCTGACACCTTGAGGTCACCATAGAATTTGGATTAATCAGGTTGGCTCAAGCTCTTTAACAGGAAATACTCCCAAATAATGAGTGAATTTCTTGGGAGTACAAGAGGAAACCTTTGACTAGGTATGACTTCCGTCTAGGTAGGACTTGAATCGAGAACACCAGCATCATATAGGTTACTTCCCCATTAAAACTAAGTCAGAATTCTGTTCTCAAGTAGACCTTTATGACATAGATGAAGACAAATGATGCTAGTCAATAAAATCAAAACTGCAAACTCTCACACAACCGGCGTGAGACTTAAGCAAATGAGGCTTGTCTCATGCTCTCATACCACACTTCCCATTTCTTACACATTGTAGCCGTGTGATTTTACACTATATGTAGTAAAAGCACTCTGTGGTACGCTCCACTGAACGGCAATGTGAAGAGACAGCAGCAGGTTGAGGTCTATCAGCCGATAATATCAAGGTGCCGTAATAACAACCATAATTAACGTGTAGTAATGTGGACCCCATGAGAATTCTCAAATGACTCCTTAACTGACCTGAAAAATAAAAACAGCTTCACGTTTGATTACAAAGTGCAACGGAATTTTGCTTTAAATATCCCAGAGGTCACTGTATAACAACCTCAAAGATAGAATTAGTGTATGTGTCCACATTGTTCATGTAGAAAAAGACAGTTGAGTGATATTAGTGTAGCCTGGGCTTTCTTCTTAAACCTGCTTCCTAAAATTGGTGTAAAACCTCACGGACATGATTTATTCCTCTGGTATGTTTGGAAGCAAGACCAAGCAGTAAGGAGATGTTCCACAGGGCTCCGGGGACTTGGCCTCGCTCTGACCTTTATGCTCTTGCCTCGTTTCCTCCATATGCCCGGCCGACCTGCCAGCAGAGGTCAGACCAGCATATGTGTGCGCAGTTAATGCTGGCATCAGGCCAATGACCTGACCAAGGTGGGCTTTCCCACTGGCACGGAAATCACAGGCAACATGCCGTGCATGCTGTCGACAATTAAAGCGGCACATTGATGCAGGCTGTATGATGATGGCACAGTAGAAGGAGAAGCATCGTGAATGTGTTTCAGCTGGGTCGATTTGAAAACTGCTACAAAGAGCTAGTAGCAGCACAGTGCCGATGGTCAGTTTTCTCACTTATCTACAAGAATCTGGTGTTGGAATCGAGAGTCCAGCTGACAGTTTGTTGATGATGAATGATTTGAAGGGAGTGATGACATAAAAGTAATGTAAAAAGTGATTCTTATATCTTATATATTTTGCCCAAGAAGATACAACTTAAAGCAGAGTTTGTAATTCTGCTTTGAGACTATTGCAACCTTCCTGCTTGGGAATATTGAGGCTTTCTGAAGGAGGAAAAGAACTCAAATTCTAACTGTTACAACTGCAAATAAGTGTGTTGTACATTTATCTTTCTATAGAGGTTGCAACACACCCTCACTCCCACTGCGCAGTATATTGGAAAGTGTTTTTTTAAGACCTATACTGATACCGAAGGCAGCCTTCGACATTGCACATTGACTCTTTAGGCTTTCAATTGACGGACATGTCCCACCTTCCGCGGCATATCCTACAGCCAATGTAGACAGAGAGCATATAACATGATTCAGGGAAAATGTTTACTGAACAACGTACACCTTTCCTTCATTTACCATGGATTTCTATCTCAGAGCTGAGGGACAGATTGTGTGGAAACGTGAAAGAGAGGGAGGCCTGACTGTTTAGATGCATGGAGGAAGGATAAAGTATGTTAGAGATGGATGTGCCAGGTACAATAAGAAGAGGGAGACAGCTAATACAGTGAACAGCAGTTACAGAACCTTCAGCTTCAAAATCACCTTCATTGCGCCATGAATCATCACTGTCAATTATTGGTGTCTTGGGCGACACAGCTTGTTGCCATGGTGACATAGCTAGAGATCCAAGGACACCTAGTTTCATAGGAAAAGGCACTGTTTATCACCTGCTGTGGGTGATAGGTCCCACCTGGATGGCTGACCACCCACACGCCATTCAACACAGATTTTTAATTAAGTCATAAACCTCTCTCCTCCATGGATTTTCAAGATTCTGTCTCAGCCCGCATACCTGAGAAAAGCACCAGATTGTGCTTTGGGGAACTTTCACTGTTTGCATTTTTCATTACCAAGAAAGGGCACGGCCTTTCAAGTACATTTTTATGTTTTCACATAAAATGTTTAATATCACTGCTCTCACCATCTATCAACGTCATAAACACCACCTCATTTATCAGGGAATATCAGGTTGTGGAGGGAACCGGTGGCACAAGCCCAGACGTGTAAGAAACCGCAGCCATGCTCGCGCATGACTGAGCATTTCGTCCTTGTGTCTTCCTCAGAGTATATCTATGGTCACTTTCCAATCTTAGCAGAGCGCTCATTAGTGATCATCCTAACCTCAGTGTCATCTGAACATTACACATTTCTGAACCATGTCATGTGTTGGTGGAAAGAACTTTCAGTGGGGCAAAGGTCGGATGAAAATGCTCCATTATTTCATTATTCATACTGTGTTGCGTGATAATATATTCATTATTGGAATGCTGAAAGGTTACACTGAGCACGTGACCAGCAAGGTAGGCTCAATTTCACATTCTCAGTTTTCACACTTCCGAGAGTTAAGTGTCAATCAGTGTTGGGTGCGACAAGCGCAGTAATAGTAGTAATAGCAGCAGTAGTAGTGATGTGCTGTGTTAGTTGTGTGTGTTGGTGAGAATTGCAATACAATGGTCAGTCAGTTCATGGCAAATGATCTGTCTTGCATGTGTCCTGGGTACTGGCTGTATACTGCAATTTACCTCAAGTGCACCGCTTTTTAGATGCATCTCTTTTTGGGGTGAACATGTCCTCAAGTGCTACAATTGGCCAGCTTTTATCAGCCTTAAACAGAGAGAACCATTTCAGTAGGATTTAACTGATCTCATTCCAGTGACCCAAGGCAACAGTTCATGCCATTTAAAGAGTTGGAAGTTGCAATGAATGAAGGGACGAGCTTTGGGACTTGAAGCTTTGCTAAAATTATTAATTTGTCTACCCACCATTGCGTCAGGCATTTGTCGATATTGATCCCTGTCATGATGACTCATGTTGTCAAGCTGTTCAGTTATTTCCGTTTTGCTCGAGCTGTCAGCGATATCACATCTTTGACTCAGTCTTGCATCAGCACCACACCTATGGACGTCGACCACCAAGACGTTATTTCATATTTCACCACTTCTCATCTACAGGAAGCCAATTCTCACATCAAGAAATGGGACCTGAACCACTTACAGTAAACGCTGTAAACATGTTGGTAAATGATATGTGTAGCTGATTCCATATTACGATTACTATTCACTATATAGTTACCCCCCGCAAACTTTGCTGACTGTGTTAGCGACTGTGTTAGGCATAGTAGAGAGTTCAGTCTGACGCTAAGTTTGAGATGGAGATGGAATTCACTCATCTGTTATGTCACAAATTCACTTGTGCAGCAGCCATGGTGAGTGATTTAACTTTGATAGATGTCAATCATCTCATCTGATCCACTGGTGACATTCTTCCTTATCTCTGAAGCGACAATAATGATGATGTAGTTGGGAATCATTGCTGCCATTTACGACAATTCGAGGCTCTTGGTATATTTACAATCCTGCCGCGACTCACTATTGCTGAACTCTAAGCAGGAGTAGCTTACCCTTAAATTGTGGATAAATTGTGGCTCCATCCGTCGACTTGGTAACGCTCCAGAGTTTTTCAACCGTAGCTTGTCAGCAAAGAGCCGTTGTTTGGACAGTGGTCGGTCAGTCTGCGTTCCATCACTCAGAATGGACAGCTCAGCACTCTGTCTTATTGCCGCTGGTGAATTTGTGGTTGTGATACAATGAGATGGAAATGTCATTTGACCACTCACCTTTCAATCCTGAACTTTTAACCCTCAAAAACGGTGCGTCACAATCACTCTTCTTTGCCCATACAGACAGGAAGCATTGGTTGCAGAAAGGGGAAGAGTCTCACCATGCATGTGTGTGTGAGTGACCAGCTCTCAGGTGGTGCTGCCTGTGATCCCGCGCCCCTGGTAAAGAATTTATTCAGTGTTTCAGCCGAGGAGTAAACAATAAAGCAGCTTCAACTTCCGGTCAATTGAAACACTGAACTCATGGAAATAATGTTCTTGGAATCTTCTTGTCTTTGTGTAATTTTCAGATTTAGCTAAACAGGATTGGTCACAGGGGTCAGTTTAGTTTAGGGTTAGTCACAATGAAATGGCGTTGAGCCAGAGGTTTCAGAATAAAAACAAGTAGTAGTTGAAGTGACAATTCCAAGATACTATAAGGAGCCTGGCAAAGTAAAGATTGATAAAATGATTTTAGTTACCATAGGATTAATAAGCAAAACAAGGAAAACTATGTCAGGAAGAAAATAAGTTTTGATGTTTCCTTGGCTTAATTGACAATTTAGCTCTAGCGATTCATCGTTTGAAATGTTTAAATGACTCGTCATTTCTTCATTGGCCTGTCCTTGCAAAAGAATTGAGCTCATTCACGTCACCAAAGCTGCTAAACAGTTCATCTCAGAGTCTCCCCGATACAGGCAGACGCCAGAAATAGATTCTTATCAGAGCTGCCCTTGACGTGCGCCAATGACTAAAAAAAAATGACTTGAAAAATAGTCATCGGCTTCATGTTGGAGCGGAAAAAAAGAGTGGTAAAGGAAGGACAACGCGGCCCAGAGCCAGGAACAAAGATTGTGTTCGTTTTATCCATGTTTGCTCAGTTTAGCGGCGAGCAAATATTAGCTTGTGTGCTCGTCTGCCGTTCTCCTCTGCTGCTCTCAAACTTCCCACCCCAGACCCAACGATGGCTGCACGGAGATAAAGATGAGGGTTGGAAGGAGAAATGGGCATATTGAGAATGTTGTGGTGAGTCCAACACCTATCCAGTAAAGCAACAGGCCACATGTTGTCTTTTCGAAAGTGAACACCGACAACATGCTTTTGCACTGCATCGCAGAAGCAGGAGGGAAAATGAGGCCAAGAGGACAGAAAGTGGAGACCGACGGAGAAAACAGCAGAGAAAGAAAAGACTGTGCTGTTGATTTCCGTCGAAGGTCAGCGTTGTTCTCTCCAATTTCAGCCCGCTGTCTGGGTTCGGCTGAAAGCCTTTGTCAGAGCCCTCACGTAAATGAGAGCTGACTAGTAGAAGGTATACAAACATCAGAAGGAAAAGTGACGTAATCTTCTAAGCTCCCATTTTATCGCATTTGCATCTAGATAGTAGGGAAATACAAGACGTAAAATGAACCAACAACTTTTTTGTAGTTCTTTAGATAAAGATTGCCGTTAGGTAGAACTGAATGAGTACTTTATGTACTCAGACTTAAACTGAACACATGGAAATTAGCTTGGTCAAACTAATGGTAGATGGTTCGAACACGTGTTGAACATGAAGGGACGTGGTTCAGGGATGTGGGACACACTATATATATATATATATATATATATATATATATATATATATATATATATATATATATATATATATAGTATATATATATACGAACCCACGAACTGCTTTGACGTCTAAATAAAATGGAGTACTATTGGTACTATTGGAGTTTATCTGAGGTTGTGGTTCTCTTTAGCTTTATTTTCCTCAGTTTAAGTTATTTGCTTTAAAGCATTTCATTGTCATCATTTTTTGCTGCTCTCACCGTCTGCATTGACAACACTCAAGACCGACATCACTATGCATTTGCGATGCTTTTGCAGGTTTCTTGGCACTGCAATGTTTACAACTCAAAATCATATGGATCCCTCTGCAGTTTGAGTTGACATAATGCTGCTAGGAAGTTACTTTGGTGTGACATATTAGACATGCAGTCCATGTTCATTGTGTAACTCAAGCACTATAAATAAATGTTTTGTCTTTCTCAGTGGTCAATTGGATGCCATTCATTTGTGATGGCAGTTAAGTGTTATAAGGAGTGTAATGGTCAGTCATGGTTGTTTGAGATGCACAACATCTTTTTTTGTGACACTACAGATTGGGGAACACATATTAACCGTTAATAAATAAATGACTTGCTTATTCACTGCTAATAATCACTAACTATAATGGTGTGTAGAGTGAATGTTTGGTGACGATTCCAGAATCAGAATCAGAATCAGAATCAGAATCAAATTTATTGCCATGGTCAGTGGGGAGCCCACTGACTAGGAAAGTGCCTTGGAATAAAGTGCAACAAAAAACAAATAAAATAAAATAAATAGAATAACATTACAACAAGGCTGTTCATGAATTTAACAATCTGACGGCCGAGGGAAAGAAGCTGTTCCTGTGACGGGAGGTTCTGGTCTGGATGGACCGTAGCCTCCTGCCAGAGGGAAGAGGAACAAACAGTCTATGTCCAGGGTGAGAAGGGTCGGCTCTGATCCGACCTGCACGTCTCTGGGTCCTAGAGGCATACAGGTCATGAAGAGGTGGCAGGCTGCAACCGATCACCTTCTCAGCAGAACGTACGATGCGCTGCAGTCTGCTCTTGTCCCTGGAGGTGGCGCTGTTGTACCAGACAGTGATAGAGGAGGTGAGGATGGACTGGATGATGGCTGTGTAGAACTCCACCAGCAACTTCGTCGGCAGTCGTAGTTTTCGTAGCTGCCTCAGAAAGAACATTCTCTGCTGGGCCTTCCTGATGAGGGACCTGATGGTTGGCTCCCATTTGAGGTCCTCAGTGATGGTGGTTCCCAGGAAGCAGAAGGAGTCCACAATAGGAATGGATAAACCAGCCAACATGAGAGGGGACGGAGGAGCTGTTACTTCCAGGGTAAAATAATATCAGGCTTATAATATACTGCTAATACACATACAAATAAGTGGTTTATTTGAAATATATATGAAATATATGTTCCCTAGTCTTCATGCAACTATTGTTTTTAACACACATTAAATGTGAATGTCCTGCGTGAGGTTTTCAGTGATGCGAAAAAAGGCGTATAATGTGTGCGAAAGGGAAGCATGGGAGAACATTGATAGGGAGATGTATAGGTGGTAAGCCTCTTTATCCCACATTAAGATACCCATACTGAGAACATCCAGCTGCCTGCCAAGTCTTTTGGTTTGAGGATAAAATGTGGGCGGGTGGACATTGATTTCAGAATCGACAGCACCGAGATCCACGTCTGAGTTTGCCTTTAGGAATACGCCTCCCTTCCTATCAGCGGCATCGTGGCTCTCAACACTTCCTCCTCGACACTTTCGAATCTATACTTGCTAAACACCCATCAATACAGGCCATCGTTTTCAGGAAAAGAATATTGAAATTGAAATGAGGGTGAAAAGCGATATTAGTGATGCTGCTTAGATCTGCTGACAACAAGATTAACTTGGTAATTAGACAGGCCGTTGCTGTTCCTTTATTAATAAGCGACTACAAGCTCACTGTCAGATTCAAAACCAATCTGCGATTGTACTAATCATATTCCAACACACCAAAACATGATCAATCTCAAACTATGAGATGGAGAACAAGCACAGCCAACGCATCAAGAGCAAGTCTGTTCATGCTTTTAGACATACAAACTAATGCGCTGCCTAAAACATGAAAAATGACTGCAAAGTCAGTTAGTTGAGTTGGCGAACTGCACCTCAAATATTGTTGCACGTTTTCATGGTATTATAGCACAGGCGGTTGAGCCATGACCACAGAGCCACAGTGAAATGACATCATTACAGAATGATGTAGGGCACATTTCCAGCATCTATATATTTCATAAATCTACTTTTCTGTTTACTGTTTCCATGGCAACGTGTTCAATGCTACCCATGACTAAAAGATGTGTATAGTTTATGTAAGTTGAAGAAACCTTGAGTGAGTGTGTGTGAAGAGATCTCCTCTGCCTCCAAGGGTATTGTAGTTGACTTCAAAAGTCCTCGCCCTCTGTCCGACCTCACGTTTGCATTAATGTAAGGCTTTGACTCAAGTTTATTTCCACTCACTGACAGCATCTCATCCAGAAGAATCGGCTTAACCTCATTGATGAATAATTTAGCTCATGTTTATTTCAGCTGTTTTTGTTGAGCTGGAATACTTTTTCAACAATGTGATCGACATCAGAGAGAAAAGTGGTTTGCACGATTCCTTCCTCCCTCATTCCTTTTGGAATAAATGCTGCCTCCCTCTGCAGTGCATTGGCTCTCTGCGTGTGTGTTCTGCAAGACAAATGGGCAAACCCAGCGTGAGTCATGCTCGCATAGAAGACTCCGAATCGAACGCACACACGCACTCACAACAGTCCAAATAGTCAATTTTTCTGCAAGATTTGATTCCTCTGCACTTCTCAGCTCCTGTGACTCCTCAAACGGGTGATGCAAAGAAGAATGAGGAGGTGGCCGAGAGGGGGGGGGGGGGGGGGGGGGGGGGGGGGGGGGGCGAGACGAAGAGATAAAGTGCTATTAAGATGAGAAGATGGGGGGCAACTTTCTCAAGGTGACTGCCCGAGATCATGGCCGCCACATACAAATGAGCCGACGGAGCGGAAACAAAGAGCATCGTGGACGTTTCAGCTTTGCTCTTTTCCACTCCCGCCTCCGTCTGTATATTTGAGCGTGAAAAATCTGTGTCACTTTAGGTGACAGTTTCCAAGGGAGGGATTCTGAGCACGAGGTAACTGGATTCCTGATCCAAAATGCCAGCTTGGCCTACATGCAGTAGCCTCCAGTTGCAGCTAACTCTCGCAAGACATGAGGTGTTCGGACAGTGGGTGATTTTGCCACAGAGGAAGTCTTGCTGTTACGCAACCATCTGTTTTCCTTACATAACCGCCGCACTTTCAGGAGATTAGCTGATCTATACTGTTTTTCTCTCGGCAGATGCCTCCACTGATCTGCTCTGGAAGGCATACGAGTTGGTAATCTCCCCTGGATGGAGAGATGCAGAGATTTAAGATGGCCGAATTATAGAGCATGAAATAATAAGCAGCCCGTGGACATGAATCTGTACCCTCAAACAAAGTCATGCATTGTAGGTTATTCCACCGAGCCCTCATCTACAGTCACCAGATTCATTTAGACGACACAAAGTGGCGACAAAATCATCATGTTGCGGGAGAGTCGGGCAGATTCCTCCCTCTGAGAGGAGCTATTCCTCTGTCATTAATATGCTTTCATCTAGGGTTCATTAAAGCTACACTATTTGAGAATTTGGGGGGAAATAATTGTCTCACCGCCACGCTGATGGCTGCTTTCATCATTACAGCCTCATTGAGTCCAGTCGGAGCTCCCCAGAGACTCCGCCAAAACTTTTACTCAGACTCTGTGGAGTCAACATTTGCCAAAATGAGGAGGTGTGGTCTCATTATTTCGGTTTCTCTGTCCCCTCGAAAAGTGTGTTCAAACATTTCTTGACTTTCAGGGCGACGCTTTGTGTGACAAACCATTCACCAGATGGCGGTTTGTACGACCGAGGAGTTTAACAACTAGCTTAAAACAAACTCCATGGTAGCAGGATGTAAAAATATTATAAGCAAAATGAACTCGAGATGCACGCTCATGGCGCACGGGGTTCTTGTGGGAATTAAACAGCAGCTGTTAATAGCAACTGCAGTCGGCTATTAAATAAATTTGTTTTGTTTGAGTTTCCTTTGTTTTGTTTTTTTTTCTGTCAAATAATTAAAGTGTTACAAGGCTCTGTCAACTAAATCAACTGGCTTTTTTTACTCAAATATAATAGGAACAAACTTAATTAATGAAATGAATAAAATATTTTTCAGAACTTCAGAAAATCTCATCTTGCTTATAAAATAAATATAATATTAAAGTGTGCATTCAGCTGAAAGGTCTCATCTATTTGAGACTACAGCTATATTAGGTAATTCTATGCAGCTAACAAAGTCAAATGATATATATTTCCACATGAACAACATCTTTATTTATGCCCTCAAATCCACTTCCTTCCCTGAAACCTAAACTCATCGACGCGACGCATATATGGAGCCGAAAAGACCATAGATTTGATTCATCAGTGGCTCCTGTGATGAAGCATCCAGACAGACTGGCAGTCTGCTCTGAAGCTGCATTTGTTTCTCAGCCTCTTTGCAGTATTTTTATTCTAACAGAATGAAAAGGAGCTTCTTTCATTTATTCCGTTTTAATCTTGCCAGATAAACTGTGAACTTTTGTATTTGGGGAGATGCCAATCAGCAAAGAAATTACTTCCGCAAAGATCTTGGATGGATATCAAAGACGGAAACTTTTTCTTTTTTTTTTTTTTTACTCAGAGATGAAAATCTTTTAAACTATTTTCTTTCAATTCAAAAGCCATCATCTTCCATATCCATATACGTAGTCGAAAAGGAGATAAAGTTTGAAAACGCTGTCATACAAGAAGGTACCTCTTACTTTCTGAAGTCAGCCTAATGCTTCAGAGCAAAAAGGCTCTCCCCAAAAATAGGTAAATACTTTGAGGGAGACAACTTCCCATTGTCTTGAAGGAAATGTGGCTCAACCCACTTGTGACACCAGCCACTTGCATTTTCGATATGGCAGGTCAAAACATCAGTCGCGCTCACATTTCTCATCCCAATATTCTTAGACTTCTAATGTGGCCTGACATTCAATGATATTCAAATCATTAACAAGTGTAATTAATCTTAATTCTGGAGTTGGTCAACGTTCTCCATGTATAAAAACATCAGAGTCAGCGTGTTCAACGAACGGATGAGGATTACTGTCATGTGCCAGGCCTTGCCATCTTGACTACTTCACTTAATTCAGAGACTTTTCTACCCCTGTTTCCGGAGATATGTCACTCCAGGGAAATGGCCATTAAATTGTCATTACCGCGACACTAAACTCATATTTTTAAAAGGCACCAGTTCCCAGTGGCTTCCTGCCATAATGGGCTAAATACATCCCCTTGATACCATGAGGAACTCCCACGTAAAATTCTCTGAAAAGCCGAGAGAAGGCTGGATTTGAAAATCCGATATTTACAGACATCACCTACCTCACTCGTATTTGGGTTTGACCTCGAACATCCAATTACTTCATCAGACTTAGGTGAGGCTGTTATTATTCTGGGTTATCTGATGCCATAATGGAGTTGCAGTTCTGTCATTCCAGTCCAATTAAAAACATATTTTACCTGTTTCGCAAAATCTCATCGGGGCTGACGTCCAAAAGCCTTGATTAAGTTTTCATCCACGTCCGTCTCTCGACAGCGTTCCCATTCATGTCTTCAAATCAATGTTGGACTTTGGGTTGCACCACAGAGGGTGAGCGGAAAGACTTTGAGGGTCAGTTCATAACATGAATCAATTGATGAAGTGCTGAGAAAGCACTCTGCCATTTGAGATGTTCAAGCCTCTTTGCAGTGTAAGATCATCTGTTGAGAGCTCCATCAAAAACCACTCTTCATCTAACTTAGTTTTCATCTTTAATGGTGACTTTAACTGGTTTCTTTCTGCATTCTGCACAACTGCTGTGATCACCTGGAAGTGCTGCAACTGGCTTCCGCTTGTTTGACCACTAGCTGTGATCCGAGCAGGCAGCCGAAGAGAAATGCTTTTAAAAAGTCAACAGGTTGATATAGGGCTCTTGTCTGAGTTCATGTGAGTGATGTCCTTGTTGAGAAGGTCGGCTGCACCTCTGTGAAGAGTTGTGCAAGATGCAAGAGAGTGGTGTCCGCTGACATTTTAGTTGAGACATGAACTGCTTCTGGATCATAGCAGTTGCAGCAGGCTACCAGATGGTGATTTAACAGGTGGGATTTCAAATACTGTATCAGCTCAGGTGCTGGATGAAGGGATATGCTTATCTGAGTAAAACAGCATTGAATCCCTACATTTCAATTCTATTTAAATGGTTTGTCTCAGAGGCAGAGAACATGGGTGGTTTTGGAAAATCCAAAAAAATCATTTGTTAACATTTATGCCGAAGTCTGCAGCCAACAATTTGTGAGCACTGACATGACTGAGCTTCAGACCACAACAGTATGGCATCGTAACAATCAGGGAGATAGCTTTCCTTACCCATCTTGCGGTGTGGAGTTTAGGAAAGAACTGAGCACCACATCATCACTTCCTATTGCTCCCTCACCGAACCTGCTATATTTGAGCTGGCCAAAGCGTTTACAAAAGTGGAGGGACAGGAGGGAGCGGCTATTGGCAACACTTGTTGGTGGCAATGACTGGAGTGGGGACTATAAAAAGGTTCCTGGAACGATTCGATATGGTTTCTGGTTCCTACGGTGCAAAAGTGAAGAGGATAACTTTACCGATCTCACAGACCGGATATATCCGACCATCAAACAAGTCCAGTACTTATAACTGCATCTGTGTTCATAACTGCAACATTAAAGTAGTGGTTTCCTACATCGCACGTTTATCCCAAAGAACACACTTTTTCAATTTATGGGCTTTTCAGAGCGCACATCTTAGAACTAACTGTGTTTAACTAGTGAAAGGAGACCGCGATCCATCACCGTCACTTATGAAGCACCTTAAAGCCGGTTCTGTGGTGTCCATAAGTGGCTGCTGCGAGGAAATAAGGCACTTAAAAACATGAAAAAGTGGCTTGTATCCCCATAAATCTGTCTGTGATTATATCGCTCATTAACTTACTCTTCAACCTCTGCACTTATTTACTCAGTTAACTTGCAATTAAATCCTGTTAACATTGGGCTGGCTTATTTGCCTTTTTTAATGCTTAATCAGCCATGAATAATGGAAAACGGCTGCGAGCAGAAGCCACAGGTTAACCTCCGAATGTCTGCGGGGATGTGGTCGCATATATTCTCACAGTCAGGATATGACTTATGGTGATCATATTTGTGAGCAGCCTATGCTAATGAGCTTGACCTGAGGGTCCAGCCAAGATTAGTCCCTGTCGTGGCCAGCGGCCTCATACTAAGTCTTGTTGAAAATTGCAACTCAAGATCTTCTGGCCCGTGTAACCATTTTATCTGGAATATTCACCCTTATTTCACAGCACACAAGCAGCCCGCAACTCTGTCGAAGACCATTTTCCTGGGCCTTGTTTAAACCGATGAGACTGCAGAGGCTGTTGCAGATTTGTTAGCAGATGAATCATAGCACAAATAGTGAAGGCGGGGGCAAGCAAATAAAAACAAGACTTCAGGTAATCCCTGCCAATAAAATGATTACCCTGAATGTTTTCCCCAATTGGCTGCCATCAGGTTGCATGACGCTTTGGGCAACTGGAGAACATAAACTGTGCCGTCATTAACTGAAGCTGTCTGAGCTCAGAAACAAGTCTGTTCGGTGGTGGACCCTCACCATCGATTCTATGAGTCGCCCACCTACCTCTCCCAACCATTGAGTCCGCCTGGCCTCCTGAATGTCAGACTATCAGTAATGTCTTGAATTCTCATGGGACCACTCATAAATCTGCTTTTTTTTAAAACAATCTTCTTAACAAGATTCTTGATAATAGTCTTGCATGAAGTATCACTTGCAAGTGATACTTACATGAAAGCACGAGTACCAGAAAATATCTTTGGTTGAAGTTAAAGTAATATTTAAGAGTATTACTTAAGTGGAAGACTGAAAGAACCTGATATTTTCTGAGCTTGAGTATGAGAAGTACATTTCTGATACACTATGTACGCTAGTATTAAAAAGTGAAAGTAGCTAAATGCTGGAATTATTATGATGACTTTCATATTTTAAAGGTCATTTTCCCGATATAGATATAGATATAGATATAGATATAGATATAGATATAGATATAGATATAGTGCACTTCTGGTTGTTAGAGGGAAAATACTTAATCATTAAAACCAGATGTGTCAAACATTATTGTCACATAATTGAAGATGTTGAAGATACAGGAACAATAACAATGGCCACTGATAAATAAGTACAAACATAGGTTCATTGCTCTGAAAATATAAGTACGATCTAGTGCAAGGGAAGACAGACACTTTAAACCTTTACTCTCTTTATTGTGAGTAAATTGGAATGTCAAAGACATTTCACGTAATGACTCTGCTGAAAACTGTTTAATGTGACCTAACATTACTTACCAGAACCCTTGTGCATAATATAGGATGTTTAGGTATAATATTCTGCAAGGCTTAGTGTGTTAATATGCACCTTAAGATCTGTTTACTCAAGTCTAAAGGTCAGGAAAGACTACGATCGTGGCAGAAATTATGGGGGCAGATCATATGAGTTACAGCAGCAACGCATGAAACCAGCCAAGAACTTTGAGTGTCAGTCGCTATGACTACTCAGGAAGCGCCTCATCCTTTGCAATGGTGATGGCATGAAACATATTTGGGTTTCAAAACTGCAACAACGTGATTTGAATGCTTATTTCTGTCAAGAAATGAGTTGAGGTTGGGGTGCAGCATGAGTTCTCGGGGCACAAATCTTGTCGTGGATGCGGTAATTATCAACAGAAGTGTGACTTGTAATAATCATGTAGTTCTTTTTGAACTCTTTTGCCACGAGATGAGCAATAACGGTTGAGGCATCCAGCACTGATGTGATGCTGATCAGAAAATGCTAGGTTTTTAAATAATGAATTCATGAATCAGAGTTCGGGGGAACACAAGCACCCAGAGCCGAGTAAATATATATGTCAGTTATAGAGTCAGTTTCTTCTGATGCAACCGCGAAAGAGAAAGCAAAAAAAAAAATGTGACTAGCTTGAACTTTAGTTTAACTCCACTACGAACTTGTTTTTTTTTTTTTTTACTTCAACAGAACTCTGAGATTTGAAAAGGTCACCGAGAGTGTGTGAAGTTCACATATTCTTTAAAAGCCTTTATCAATGTTTGCTTCTTCTCTGTCCACAGGAAAGGGGAAAGGTCGGCGTGATTTTCAACGTGGGAACGGACGACATCATCATCGAGGAGAGTGCGGTGATGGTGAGCGACGGCAAATACCATGTGGTTCGATTCACGCGCAGTGGGGGCAACGCCACGCTGCAGGTGGACAACCAGCCTGTCATCGAACGTTTCCCATCAGGTAGGAGCAACAGCCTTGATACAGACCTCCCAGAAACGGGTTGTTAGTTTGTCACACTGACTTTTTTCTAACACCGAAGAAAGAAATAAGAAAGAGCTTTTGCAGAATTCAGTAGTCTCAACCGATTTCTTTCTTTCCCCACCCCTCTTGCGCCAATCAAAGAACGTTGAATGGCTGTTTTATGGGAGGTGGCTTGCTTATTGTGGCGTTCACCCCTTCAACAACTTGGCATTATCTGAGTCAATAACATCAGGGAGCCAAAAAGCATGAAGCACTTCCCGTGTAAGAGATTAAAGACTGAGGAAAATCTTTGAATGTGGGCTAAAGCTCTATGTATTTCTTTCTTTATTGTGTTGTTCTCATTGCTGGTTGTTTAAAGGAAGACATTTTGGTTTAAATCACCATTTCTCTGAAATATGACTATTTCTCAATTGCTCAGTTTTCAACTGATTCTCACAATTCTCAATTGCTCAGTTGAAATACGACTAGATCTCTCCGCACTTTCCTTGCTTTTAAAATGGCCATGTTAGGCCAAATGATGTACAAAATAGTGCGTGACGCAACCTGTGATCATTCCATCTTTCCATTCTCCAAAGTAATTTTTATTGATCGTCATGTTATGTGGGTTTGTTGTTTTGTCACATTACTGGCCAGGGCTACCATCATAACCAAGTTCAAGGTCATGACCTATCTATGTATTGGGCTTCTCTGTATTCTTCATATCTGTATATGGTGGAATGGAATTCATGCTGCTGGCTGATAGCCAACATTATGAACATCATTGTTTTGATGCCCGGATGAGGTAAATCCCCATCCACAATTTCGAGGAGGAGAGAGAGAAGGCACATGCCACCTTGATGAATAACTCACAGATCCAGTCACGTTTTATGCATGACTAGTGCCATATTTATTTTCATCTCTTATCATTATTTACGCTCAATAAATATAATCACCTTTACCAGTTCATGAATCCTCAGACTTTTATTCAGTTGTCTTGTTTGTTTCTTAATTGACTTCAATAACAACCAGTGAGATTTAAATATACATAAGTAACAATGCTGTTTTATACATCTAAAGTCATGTTCTTGCATTGTTTAGTTTGTTTTTTTCCAAACTGAAGTCATTTAAAAGTGTTTAAATGTGAGGAAAAAAAGTCAAGCAGTCAAAAGGCAATGCTTCTTAACAGAATGTCATAGTTTCATGACCTATAAATTAACGTATACATCTATGAAATTTAATACAAATTGTTAAGGTCAATTTCAACGTACCAGGCTGTCAACACCTTGACTCAATAATTCAGGAGTGATGGTGAAGATCCCACCACTAGCGACAAGTGACTATGCCTCACAGTTTGTTATTGTATTTCAAAAAAATCAATCAATAAAAATAAAAATAACACTGTCAGGCCATCACCTATAGCAAGGTGTTTGCTCCTTGATATTTACCCTTTGTGACATTCACTGTCGCAGTGATGATTCCCTATTTTAAGGCTTTGTTTTGGCATTGAGAAAGTCGTATTTGCTTGCTCATCCATCAGCGTGGTGAGGCCGGACTGCAGAGGCATACATCACAGCTAAAAGAGGAAGCGGCCTGTGACAGTTCACTCTTTTCACTAGCTATTATGATGGAAATGTGCCCCTTCTCGCCACATCACACGATCGAAAATAGGCCCTTCATCTAACAATAGACGTGAAATATACCAGCACAGCAGCCTGTTAACAATGGCAAGCGCCTGTGATCTTTCAAATCTAGATTTGTCTTTCATGGACGCACATGAGTCCAAGGCATATTTTCTGTGCCTTTTATTTCTCACTGCGCCTGTTACTGATCACGAGTTGCGTTTGTTGTTTGTTTTCTAGACTCAAATCCACTTTAATTACTCCTACGTACATTTGTCTGTGAGCAGTACAGTCATTGTTCGCAGCCATTTTAAAGGTACTGTTTGTCTTTGTGTGGTAGGATGGCATCCCATAGTCAGGTTACTGGTTACTAAAGGAAGGTTGGAAGGATGTAGATGCAAGAGGCAACTGGTCGCCAGTCCATCGCGGGGCACACACACCATTTGCACACACGCTAGTGTTAGCCTAGTGAGGATGGGCTGTGGGAGGAAACCGGACAAAACCGACAGGGAGAACTTGCAAACTCCATGCAGAATCGAACACAGAACCTTCTTGCTGCAAGATGAGAGTGCAAACCACTAGGCCGACCTGTGGCCCCGTTGGAAGTATATGTACAGGCTAAAAAATTTTATTTGAGCTTTGAATACCAAGCTGTTTACATAAGAAACGTGTAAATAATTTTATCCGCGATGAAGTTCAGTAGCTTCCCCAAATCTAGTCTAGCTCAGGTTGTCTAATGGTCTATCGTCCTCTCGCTGAAGAGCAAGCGTAAGAGTGGGAAAGGACTCTTTTTGTCAGTGCTGAACACTCAAAACAATATATTTATTTTGGCAGGCTTGGAGATAAAAAGCCAGCTGTGATGAAATCGTCCTTATATAGTTAGATGCGTCTATTTTTACTCACAAAAGGAGAAAAGAGAGTCTTTTGAAATCCATGTTACTGATGAGACTGTGTTGACCTACATCCAACAGTCCCACTGGGACTCGGTACAGGTTTAAGCCCCGTCTTGTACTTTGCGCGTGCAGTGCGTCGCATTTGGGAATTCTTTTTTTTTTTTTTTTTTATAATCTGAAAGATGTTATGAGAGGAACAAGGACAGCAGGGGAAGATATTTTTTTGTTGTATTCTGCCATATCCCACCAAGAGATGGCATTCGTTTCAAATTCCCGCTTTCAAGTCTTTAATTTGACTGTGCTGATTGTAAATCAGAAAGGTGACAGACAATGAACACCTTATGATCATAAACTGATTCAACATGAAGAAACGTTTGAAGTTGTGAGATCTGGAAGGGCAGTATTTCTTTTAGTGAAACAAACTACCAGAGCAACCAGGATATGTAAAAGAAGATGACTTGACATTTTTGCTTCGAAATAGAAACTAAGAAATTTAAAAATTCTATTGTCATACCCGAGGTAAACTTGTTTTCTTGTATTTGATTGTTACGTTATGGAAGCTAGGGTCCAGGTGGTTGGATCGTGTGGAGAGGAGAGACATGGGACCCGTTGGACAAAGAATGTCAGAGATGTTTTCCTGATGGAGTAGATGAGGGCATGTAGAAGACAGGTGTGATGACCACATAAGGCTGGGGGCAGGAGACGGGCCGGTGAAATACTGCACTCATGCCCATGTGCTCGGGTGCTTCTCAGAGGCGCAAAAAATGACAATGACATTTTAGCATCCCCATGTACTTTGTGTGTGTAGATCAGCCAGTTAGCTCTAGTGAATGTGTCGTTCACTGTGCTATTGACGCCTCAGAGTCATAACAATTACACTGATGTACAGAATAATCACAATATTGTATTTTCAATGTTGAATATAGTATATAGTTTACAGAAAATTCTGGTGTCAAATGAACATGAACTATTTATGGTATGCAATTTTTATTTTAAAAAAGTCACAAATTCCAGGAAATCAAAAGACACAACATTAAATATTTGACGTTGATTCTTTTAAGTTCACCAGCGTAGCATTTCTATCATGTTCGCTGGCACAACAATGCAGTTCATCAGTGCCTCTGCCCTAAAGTTTCCCACAAATTTGCACTTTCTGGTCAGGTTTTGCTGGTAGCAAGATTTACAGACAGGCCTTGTTGATGTACAATGACAGGATGTTGACAGCAAGCGAGGTCACCATGGGTCAAACACATTCAACACTGAAGCAACACATCCTCTGATGCCCCATGAAGTGATGTTTGCCTCCTCGGGGAGTTTGTGTTCTGGCCTTTGTCTGATGTGAGGTGCCACTGAATGCATTTTCATGGGTGACAGTGCACCCACAGTCTGTAAGTGGCGGGGTGATGATGTCTCTGACGGACAGAAAGCAGACCTTGAGTGTCAGCGAAGCATCCGGCCACGTAACGTAGTGTGTCATGTGTCCCCAGTGGCCACTGCAAAAAGCTATCGCTGTACCCCACTGTCTATAACTCCTAGAGGGGGGAGTGAGCACACATCTCTGTGACAAAGAGCACCACTACCTGGCGTCACATAAACAGGCAGAGGCTTAGAGAGCGTAAGCTGCAGGTCACTTCCACCTCCTCAATGGCTACCGTCTTTATTATTGGTGTGATTCATTAAAGTTTCAAATCACTGCACATTTCAATGCATAGATTAGTGGTACTGACTTATCTGTGCTATCACTGCACACAACTGCTGTCTTATGGGAAATTGAAATGAATATGCTCCATTTCCAGAACCCACTCTTCAAAATATATCCCTGAGCCAGACAGAAAATTCTACAACATAGCATGAATAATTCCATGTAAGACAGTCATATGGATTTATTTTTGCTCTTTTGGATTTGATGTTTGAGCGTGCTGGGATACATCATGTGAATATTACGGTGGTTGCACTTCATTATTCATACCTACATTGCTGAAACCCGACTGTCAATCTGGACCTCTTGTTAGACAGGCCATCTCAACATTATTAAGTCAGTGTGGTTAAGGTTTCAGCGCACTTAGCATAGAAATTAAAACTGCCACCTAAAGAAAGCATTTGCAATTCTAATAACTTCAAAATTTGCAATGCAGGTACTCTGCTACTGTAGTCTTCACAGGCTCTTGAGCTGATCTACAATATATTCATTCAACTTACTGAACTCTGCGTGTCCCTCCTAATTGCCTGTAAAGCCTCCAACTCAAGGCTACTTCTGACACATCATATGTTTTTCCCTCTCGGCGAGTTTCTGGTCAGATTCAGTCTCCAACTTTGTGCGGCCAATTTTCCTCTGAAGTGAAAACTTTTGATACGTTTTTAAATGAGTTGCCAAAGTCTACAAAAAGTGACCAAATCAAAATGTTTATTTTAATAATATTGGACAGGATCCACACGAGTTTCCTGTTGAAAAGCAAATATGACGAAATGTAATGGAACTTTGGAGGGGATGAGCTGAGCACGACTATAGTTCAAATAGGGCCATAGAGGCGTCGCCTCCACACTGTGATATGTCGGTGAAGGTTAAATATTTAACAGTTATTGCATGGCAATATGTGTGAAATTGAGTGTTGGGTTAAAAATAGGCTAAAAATAATGTGTGACGTTGACAAATGAGAGGAGAGAGGATCCCTCTTCCTTGAAGATGGTGAACTCCCTTTCTAATCTCCAGGCTTGTACACAATGTATCTCTAACACGAGAGTGACGCTCATATTAGAAGCTCATTTATACACGTACTGGAGATGAAATGCTCCTCCTGTAATTTCAATTCTGCTCCTTCAGACTAAAATGGATGTGGCTTTCACCAGCCTGCTGCTGTTTAAACAGTGTGTTCTTTAATTACCCGTGGGAAAAGGCAGCAATAACTGCAGGCTAATAAATCAATGCGGCCGATGTGTACGTAGGCACTCTTCGGAGGCAGCCATGGAGGAAAGATGGACCTTTTCCGTCCCGACCATCATCGTGAGACCGCCCGCACGTCCACCATCTTCTGCTCGCTGGACCAGGAAAATCACATGGAGCTGCTTTGATTCCTCCCGCGCTGGCAAAGTGAAATCTAGTCAGTGTTCAAGTCCATAGGCCTGCAGCTATCACTGTGACTTCCGCCCTAATCCAGTCGCTCCACTCTCAGCATTTTAACTAGATCCACTCAGTGCTTTTATATTGCTTTTGCTGAGGGGGGCTGCCGTTTTCTCTCCCTGCCTCAACCTTTCATCCACATATTTCGTCTTATCTCCCTTGGATGTCCACCAGACAAAGATTGAATCCAGAAACAGCGGCAACATTACACACTGGACGAAACTTGGTAGCAGGAGGGTGAAGAGCAGGCCAAAAGCTTAGTTGACCTCCCTTCTTACACCAGTTACCCATGAAGTCGGAACATCTCACCAGCTCAGCGAGGGGAGTTGCAGTTGACCTGCTGGCTCTCAACCACACAGGCTCCTAAGCCTCTGCTGTTCTTTTTACCTCCTTCACAGCCAGCCATCCTGATGAATAGCGCCTCTAAATTGCTGACAAAATGGAAACAGGGTAACAACTGGCCTCCTTTTGTACTTCGTCCATCTTTTCACTTCTGCCCAAATGATGCCGGTGATTTATGATCTGCTTTTAGTGCCATCATGGTTTGTAAAAATGTGCATTGTGACATCCAACAACAAAGTCTGTTGTTGCTGGTCATTAACAAATATGTCATGAGATTGCTGCATGTTGCAGCCGCGTGTCCTGATGCTCTCTGTGTAATATTTCTCACCGTGATGCAATCCAATTTGAAAACTGCTTGAGACTCAGCAAGGCCTCATCCATCACCGCAGTGACGGCCGCTAGCATCCAGTGCATTATGCTATTCTCTGGCTATATTTTTTTATCTAAACAGCTCTGTGATTTCACGGCAATTCCTTCTATTCCATGCAACTCTTTCTGTATTTTCTCCTGAGGTAAATGACCTGAGCAAAGAAGCCCTTAGCCTTTATTCACATGAACTGATTATCCTTATGTTATACTGAAACTGAGGAAGCTAGAACTTTCCTTTTGACATACTACATTTGAAATATTTAAAAGTAGCACACTATACTGACTACTACTACTTATACTGCTCAAGTATACATTTTTCAAAGTACATTATTGTTTATTACTGTTATTACTGTTAGATACATTTGTTTATATTTATTGTGATTATTGTTTGTTGTTTAGATATAGTTTTGTTCTTATTTGACAGTTGCTGATTAGTAGTAAGTATTTAGTCATTAGTTGCGGATGTACTAGGCTGACAGGCGCATTGCTAACTGTACACAGTTGGCAGGTCAATGTGTACTCCATGGGATGGTGCACACGTTTTACAGAGTTTTGACTATAAATAGTGTGTACTTCAAATATACATTGATTATTTGAAACGTGGATGAGAAGTACATACCTCATACACTAGTAGTACACTTACTGAATACAAGAAAGCATACTTTAGTATACTAAAATATTCCAATTTAGTCCAAAGAAGTATAATACTAGTATGCTTTCTAGTGAACTACTAGTACTGGTATTTAGTATGCTTGAACGTAGTATACTTATACTCAAGTATACCTACTAAAATGAACTTAAATTATACGAGTGCTTGCTAATGGGCACCATGGAGGTCAGTAGAGAAACAAGCTCTAGTCACAATAGCTGTAAAATGTTTTCCTTTCAAGGGTTTTCTTTTAAACAATGAGGTCAAACATTTGCATTTGGGATCAGAAAATATAATGCAAAATCTGAGCTGACATAAGCGATGTTCACAAACAAAATAAAGACGTTTCAGACGACAAACAAACCTTTAACTCATGAAAGATAGAATCGATAGAACACATTTTGGATTTAAAAAAAAAAAATGCAATGAAGAGTGACACCTAGTGGTGATACTCATGATGCAGCCTTTGATACTGATGCTTTCATGTAAATGAAAATGATCGTGACAGCGCGCCTGCTAACTTTGCATTATTTGGAAATGGTTAAAGGACAAACATATGTAGTTTTTGTGGTTTCACATCCATTCTTAAGTTGACATCAGTTAATACCCATTTCTTTACATACTGCTCATTCAGAGGTGCCGTGGTTTAGGCATGTGTTTGTTGGAAAGGGAGAACCTCCTTGTGTATACAGCAGTGACGAAATGTGCCCCTCCACTATCACATCATTACCACATTGTTATCGGGACCGAGGATAGAACAGAGCGTGAAATTGAACCAAGACCCTCTGATGGATTAACGTCTGGAGTTGGTCACAGCCACACCGTCTGTCATAGTCAAGAAACAGCCAAAACTTTAAGTGTTGCACTGTATCCGTCGGTCGAGCTTCGTTCCAGTTGCCAACCATGATCAGAACATGTGGCTAATAACTTGAAATGGCGATGAACAGTGTTCTCTGCTGAGTTTGGGCTCATTTTTGATCTGGATTTTGTGCAATAGTTCTACTATAGTTTTGTGTCACGTGAACAGTAGATACTATAAACTCTGTTTTTGAGTTTCTAACAGATGCTTTATTGTAGATCAAATCATATTTGGTATTTTTTTAATTCTAATTTTGAAAAATCAACCGTGTATCAAAAAGAACAGTATCAACCATGTAGTCAGCAGAAATAACATTTTACCTTGTTTATTTATGAGACATGAGCATCAATTGATTTTTTTGTTTGTTTTTTAAGGAGAAAAACAGTTAGGTAAAACATTATTTACCACAAAGAAAAGAAAAAAAAAAACAGTTTAACATAGAGAACATGGTGTTGCAGGTGTCAGGCGCAACTTCTACGTGAGTCTATGTCATACGTCAAGCTCATTCACTCTGCCGAATGCTTCTGAAGAGCGAAATCACAATCAGCTTAGTCAGTTCCTGTGTATCAAGATCCTGGAAAGAAAATACTCTCTAATGGAATCACTCAGTCATACTTGTCCACATACGTCGCCGAAGTACAAAGTACCAAGAGGATATGAGCTGCTCAAACTGTTGACTGGGTCAGTTTGCTTCAGATTTGCCTCCCATGAGAAATTGGGGTGAGTTTTTATTGGTGACTTGTATGTTTGAATTGGCTCACATGGTTTCGATACTTTCGAACTTGTTGAAATGCGCCAACTGGCGTCATGTGACTCAGGAGCATTTGAATTAACAGGCTTGTTCAAGATGCCTTAAATTGACGACGAAGTGACTGGGTGATCTGCGCCTGTGCAAGCTTCTGCTGCGCTACAGAAGTGTCACATCCTCAGGAGAAAGTGAAGACGGTTGGCTGTTGATGACTGTAGTGAATACACAAGCCTGATATACGTGTTGTGAACTGCTATGGTGGCAATCTGCACATGTGTAGACTAGTCTTCAACAACCGTTATCTCAGTCCAGTTTTGTTCATTTATTCTTACAGGAAGATTAGCAGACGTAATTTGTTGGTTTCAAGAAAGTGGCATTGACAGCACCGAAACATTGCTTAGTAAATCAGGGCCCACACTCACATTGATCTGAAGCTGTTGTGTCAATATTTTACTGTGATATTAAATCAGATTGGACTGCGTTTCTGGACCTGTGTTTGACAGTCTCTCATTTGTTCTGTGCGTCAAACATTGTTCAGACCAACTGACCTCCAATATCCACCGTGAAACAGCAACTGCAGCATCGTTTTTAAAAAAGAATGATTCATTTTCAGTCTGTTAATTTCTACCAGTAACGGAGGTGCGCTACATTGTTTCAAATCGGCAAGGATTTTACTTTGGCCGAGAAAGACCAGACAGGAAATGTGATGTGAATCCAACACTAACAGTGTTTTATTTTATAATACATGTCATATTTGACGGTGAAAAAGCAATGACGTGCATGAGGAGCGTTATTGACAACGGAGCTTATTTTCTTGACCAGTTGACAACATGAACGACAGGCGTTCATTTTGGATATCGAGTGTCTGTCCATTCTGAATGACATTAGTCACAACAATTATAAAGACAAAGTAGGAAAAGAAAGAGCCTTGGCTGCAATTGAAAGTGATAGGACAGAAAGCAAGCACGGTGGAGGGATCCGCTCTCAATCCGCGAGGTACGCGATTGGTAATTCTCACGTCACTGGTGAGTGGAGAACCACCGCTCTGCAACGCTGCACTCTGCTCCTAGTGGAAATTAAATACTACGCTGCTGCAGATCCCGGTGGAAATTGGGGGTCAGGCGCCATTAATGAGGTATTGAGAATTATATTCCATTATTATTAAATGCAAAGAAAACAGACAACAAAGCGCTGACCACTTCTTTTCTATATATAAAATGTCGTTCAGTAACTATAAAGGAGAGAAGGTGGATGGTCTCATCCGATGCTGGATGGTGACGAACCATCGCTCCGATTCTGGTCCTCTGTAACTGAACTAGTTGATCATTCAGTACCATCCCTGTGAGTCCATCATAGTGGTCTGATCTCCTGCCAGCTCCGAATTCTTACTCTATTGACAGTTGACCTCAGTTTGCTTATTTGGTGCCCCTGAATCAATGTTAAAGAACTTTCTTTGTGTGTATTAAGAAAGAGTTCACGTTCCAAAAAAACAGGCGTCACTTGCAAATTTGGAAAATAGATGGCAACACGTATATGTATTTCTCCGCCTAGCTTCCATGACGGATCAGAGTTTCCTGAAGTTGCCAGATTACTACACAAAAGCGTGTCATCAGCTTTTGTCATCTTCCATCGCCCAACTTTCTCTACAGACATCGCTCCATACATTCTGAAGGCAGCAACACAAAGCCCTTTGCTTCAGACACAGAGCAGGATATTTTGGTCATATTTAGTAGCTTATGGCGTCTTCAGTTGTCTGGCTGCAGGATGACAGAGAAGCAGCGACACAGAAGAGAATGAAGTGATCGCTGGAGAATAGCGCGTCGGCAGAGCGGTGTGAGAGGGAAAGAAATGGCTTTGGGTAATTAGAGAAGTGCCGACTTTGATTTCCACATGAGTCAGGAGTGTTGGGAAGAAGGGGCTGCAGGGAAAGAGGGTGTGGGGGGCTCTGCGCGACAGCCACCCTGACACAAAATTCACTGTGGACCGAGATGAAAGCCGCCGAGCATCCTGCGAAGAAGAGAGGTCCGGAAATGAGAACGAGCTGCTGGATTGATATCATGCATGCGCATGAAAGATGAACGTAAAGTTAAGACGGCGGAATTTCAAATGTGCGTTGCCAGTGGTGGGCGATGTATTTACTCTGAACAAAGGCGAGCAGGGAGCTAAATCGCTTTCTCATTGGGGACGTTTCACATGAAGAACCGCAGCTTACCAGCAACATCTTCAAAGCCCCGTAATTTTACTTTATCAAGACTTGAAAGGGACTCTATCAAAATATGGAATTATTTCGTCATTAAAACACATTTTCAGAGATTTTGGTAATGCTTGAAAGCTTGCAAAAACACATGAAAAATAAAGTATAGCAAAGTAATATTTGCTTTTGACTTATCTTTTTTAACAGTGTTCATATGTTTCATGTGAGTGTTTATTTTTTCTTACTTTTAAATATACCGTTGATATTTAGGTGCAATAATGCACCTTTAGAAGTGAACCAAATTCTATAATATCCACTGTATTACAAAAACCAATGTGTGAATTATCATTACCTTCACAATTAAATTGCAGACTAAATACTCCAAATAACAGAGAAGCCGTTGATTTGAGTAGCAACAATGGCTCTGCAGTACATAGTTACTCTGACTGAAGCTTACGCTCCCATGAGGTACTATATATACCAAGGAACAAATGACAGCCTGCCTCCACCCCTCCAGGTTCCAGTCTTGCAATACAATTTGATGTCAATGTGCTTAACTCACGGTGCCACATTTTGTGTCACGCGTATGGTCACATGAGGTGCCACAAAAAATGAGACCCCGTAATCCTCAACCCTTTTCCTCTAGCCACATTGGGCAAAAAAAAGTTCACTGTCACTGTGTGACACCAATCTGGTCCACAGCTCAGACAGTAGCCAAGCATGTGGGTCCATGAAAGTGGACTTCTACAAATATTTAATCCACAAGATCCACTGAATGTGTTTTTCTTTAGAAGACATTTACAAGTGTGGATGTATTTTGAAACGCCCTCCCATCTGAGGTCATTTTAAGGACACAGTGGAGGCAATCGTTGTGCCACTATATGCCGCTTTGACTTCTTCTCCATCTGCTCTCAAAAACACCCAGTGGATATGAAAGCAATCTATCTTAAGTTACCTAATGAAAAACAGAACAAGGGTCGCTTGACAGAGTTTTTTTTTTTTTTTTAAGATGGCAAGAGAGAGAGAAAGAGTCGCCGCTGGCCAGTTGTCTCCCATGTATTCTCCGTTCTTTCAGACGGTTTTCTGATGTAGGTGTCCTGGACAAGGACATATGACTGCCAGCACTCAAGGTTCCATGGAGAGTGTGTGCACATACGTCAGTATGTATCGATAGAGATGTGAGCACACGCTCTGACAGAGACAGAGAATTGTCATCACACAAATCTCAGAGAAACTGCTCAGGTGGGCTCTAACACGTCCTCCACCTTGGTTTGTGTCTCCCAGAGGTGCCACTCAATCAGCATACCCTTGCCCTGCCCTCTAGCACAGCAGCTGTGATAGCGGCCCATCATGGCAGTAAATTCCAATGATGCTGTGCGCGCTGAGCAGAAAGGTGAAGGGAGAGATGGCCCCAGTGTCTCAGGGTGGATGCTTCGAGCCTCAGGGCTGCGAGAGCTTGGAGCCTGTTATCTGGGAGTAAAACATACATGACTGGAGTCTGAAAGATCTGCAGTGAGTCAGTCATGGAAACAATGGAAACACTTTTTATTCAGAACCAGCAAGCAAATACCTTCTTGTTTGTTAGGCTCAGTACCTGAGCTTTGTTTTGGCCTGTTCATGAGATTCTCATGGACATTTTTGCGTATTTGGTAATATAAATAGGAAGAAAGTCTCCAGTGATGTGTTGAGAGCATGATGCAACTTCTCAGTTATCCAGACTTGTATACTTTACATCAGGGGTGCCCTTTGCGTCGATCACGACAGATGATGTACGTGAGGAACCATGATGGCAAGTTGATTGTCGCACTGTCGTAAATCCAGCGGCTCAGTCGAGGTCAACCACAAACACAGCCTGGCATGTGTGGTGCCATCACTCTCAACAATACTCAGTTGACTTGAAATGAACCTGAAAAGTTCCCATGATGATCTGCAACCCAGTCAACCAATCACAGTGGTTGATCACTGCAGAAGTTTTACGGGCGATATTGCGTATTTCTTCCCAGCTGCCTCTTCTTTTGAACCTGCTGCAAAGAGAGAAAGAAACAAGAATACTGTATATAAATAAATACGTGGTTTGCATTTTTATGTTAGGTCATTCATAAATAGTTTGGGATTCGTATTTACCCAAACCTATTCTGCTGGAATGTGTGATGTGCTTTTTATTTCTGTTTTTTTAATCTTGTGTGTCATTCTCATTAAGTCTTCATCTCGGATAAGGATAAACACGCTACACTACTTTCTTCATTGTTGTAAAATATATCAAGTTCCTCAGAAACTCCCAGTGCAGTGGAGAGCAGAGCAGACTATCGTTCAAAAGAACTGCAGAAGAGACTCCAAATTTCACTGGGGGAGGCTCGATTAGCCTGTTATTGTTTCTTCATTCTCACAAAGAGAAGGCGTTTTGTTGCCCCGACGGGGAAAGTTTCAGTTTCTCTCGCGAACAGATCTTACTCCGAGGAGTAGCGAGAAAACAGATGCAAATAAACAGGCAGGAATTGTGTTTTTCTTCCACTGGAAAAGAAACAATGGTTTGTCGGTTGTTTTGGGAGAGGAAAGCATGACATGTTGTTAAAGAAAGGAATAAGTTCATGCATGTAACTAAGGAAGCAAGTAAACAGCAACAGTCACAGAGAGGACTCACAAAGTGCTTCACACTTTAAAATAACAGTCCAACACCAGGATAAGAACTTTGCCATAAAACACGATGGGACAGTCAGAACAAAAAGAAGAACCAGGGATTTTAGATGACTTTTTTAAAACGGTGCATCTCTTAAAAATGTCAACAGTGGCAGTCGCTCTCAAATGAAAGGGGAGGGCATTTGTTAAGGGTATAGTCATACAGGAGGTTGGATACGGCTCGGGGTCCATACAGGGCTCTGTATGTGAAGATGAATTAAAGTCTAAAATGAACTGGAAGCCTTTGCAAGGAGGCCTAGATGGGAGTCATGTGGCATGTTCTAGTGGATTTCACATGCTAGCAGCAGCGTACTGTACTAGCTGGAGATGATCTTTGGAGGAATTATTGAGGCAAGTGAAGAGCGAGTTGCCGCAGTCCAGACGGCACTAAAGAAAGGCATGGATAAGCATTTTTAATTCTGACGGTGACACTGTGTGGAAAAAAAGCCACATTTGCACTGAGGGACTACTGTTATCAATCTTGGATGCTATGGTTGTTGGAGCAATAATTAAAATCTCCAACCAGGATAAAGATACAGGTATCGAGGAAGGTATAATTGTATGCCATCCACATAGCAATGATATGAGACTCCCTTAAATGTGTTAGTAATGGCTCTTATTGGGAGCATGTTGGTGGCAAATACGATGGGTCCCAAAACAGATCCGTGGGGCACCACACTGGGTAGCGGAGTGATTCATCAGAGCGATTCGAGGAGAACCAATCACCCTGAGATACCAACTTACTCTCTGAGCCTGAAAATCAGAACATGGTGATCTGCTGTGTCAAAGGCAGAACTAAGGTCCAGTAGTATAAGGATCGTAGATGCCAGCATCGGTGGATATGATGATGTCATTAGCAACTCCCAGAAGCGCCGTCTCTGTAGAGTGTTTCACAAAGTAGATGGTTGGTCGGGGTGTCAGTGAGTGGTTTGGCAACAACTTTCTTTCCAAAATCTTACAGATAAAATAAATTTTGGAAATAGGGCCGTAATTGACAAGTTGAGAACGGCTTGTTTTAAAATCAGAGGGGGCATGGTCAGTAGGGGAGAGGGTCAGAGAGGCTTGCAAAAAGTTCATGCAAAAATGTGGGTCTCCAGAGTAGTGTGTACCCCCCTAAATACGTGAAACCCCCCCTAAATACGTTGAAACCTAGGAGCTAGAGCATAATTTTCCTGCAATTGCAGGTGCAAACAGTGTGAGACAAGTGTTCACAAAGCAAGTTCACTACTGCGCTCACAAATTATTACTCGCATAAGTACTATATACATATACATTGAGCACCTGCGTCGTGGAGTCTTACTTCAAGAGTCCAGACTCTGAATGTATCTCAACATCAGATGTTATGAATCAGAATAAAAAAAAAGGCATTTTCCGTTTTGCACACAATGTGTGTAAATACGTTGTCAGGGTGCTGTATGATTCAATTTCCTTCCTTGTTTTATGTTTTGATATTTCCATGTCTCTTGAATGTTGAAACAGCATCATTAAAACATTATCTACTTTTAAGAGAGCACAATGATGACTGCGCTCCTGAGCTATTTCACCTAGCTTCACTCTGCAGCAAGGGAGCGCTACATCATATTTTTACAAGGATTGTTTCATAATGGAAAAAAAAAAACAGCCCTCAAGGCACACCTTCATCACGAGGGGAAAATCCTTCCAATGACAAAACAATCATATTTAAACAGGTTTCACCAGGAACAGAGAGGCTGAGGGTCAGAAGCTATCAAGCTGAATTTAAAAGGTTAAAAAAAAAAAAAAAGGAGAAATCACAATAGACCTTTCCAGGAGGGTATACGAGGACCAAGTGAAGCGTGGATGAAGTAATACTTGCAAACAAGGGAAGGACAAGAACAGTGCTGCCACAGGGAGGGAAAAACAAGCAGAAAGAATGAATAAATTAAAAGTACAGCGAAAAGGGTTTTAGGGAATCAGTCAGACAAGAAAAGAAGGGGATGAATGAATTGAGTGGCATTATTTTTCCGACATATGTGACTGTTGGGTTTTAAAAATGACATTTATTAAAGTCGACTTTTAAACAATTGCACCACTAGAAAAATACAGTGCTGGGTAGTTCGAATAATCATGACATGCAAATGGTTTTTTGAATTTCTGGGAATCAAAAAAAAAGGAAAAATCCACACAACACTACATCGATTGTCAAAACGTTTCGGAATATGAATGTACTTGGGGTTCATTTCCTCAACGCGGGAATTCAAGATTTGTCAAATAATCAAAGCTGCGTACTGAGTCGCTTGTTTGCCCGCATTTCTGAGTCGTATTAAAAAAAGAAATATTTTCACATCTGCATCTTTTATCAGCATGAACATGTCAGTTCAAGTTATTTGAAAGTACACAACTGTCAGTGTTTGGTGCATGGAAGTGGCCTCAAATACGTGAATTTGTCCTCGTGGCCTAAACTACAGTAGGACATCTCACATTTTCCTGTTGGTGTTCCCTCATCCTACGTGGTAAAAATACATCCTCAGACCTACTCCACATGCCACATACCCAGCCAGGCAGTCATCCTTTACACCCCGCCATCTCTTTCTATCACTCATGTGGGTTTCAGTTGAATTGAAAACTCTGGATGCACTTCCACTGGCCTTATCTCTGACCTCTTGAAGCAGGGAAGGGAATTCATTTTCCAAAGGGGCCACAAGGCAGTTGTTATAGCTCAAATAAAACAATTTCTAAAAGTAAGTGTGGGTGTGAAGATCATGTCGAAATATTCTGTTTTAATTCAATGTTAATGGTCTCTTCAAACCAGAGTAGCAGAGTCCTTAGTTGTGCAAAAGTCAAAGGTATCTGTTATGCATGAAATAAAATATATAAATGAAAGTTAAAATAGAAGACAAAATATGCATATAAATTCAACATTCGTTTACAACTAGGTAAACAGATCTGATTTAAGACTAAATGCGAACCTAAGACTTGAGGGAAATTTAATATAGTAGAAAGAACAGTGTAGTAGAAAGATCCGACTTCAAAAATCTGAAACACCAAACTAACATGGAACACAATTATTTCGCATTGACCTCACGGGGCCTAGATTCATGCAGTCACAGGGCCACTATACATTTTTCCATTGAGTAATGCTCACGTCTCTTATTATTGCACCAAAAAAATGAGCTTTTAGATTTATCATGACGGCCCCATGTTAAGTGAGATAAAACGCACCAGTGCATCTTTGGTGTTGTTGTAAAAGTGCACCACATAAATGTCCTTTATTTCTACTCTGTCTCACAGCTGCACTTAACCCCCCCAATTCCCACCCCCCCATCCCCCCACCACCACTCCTCACATAAACAACTCTACACACAACTAGTACACACACCTCATCTGTGCTTTTGTTACCTCTGCAGGCGTGTGCAGAGAGACCCCTGGGGAGTGGGTTGAGGTACTGCAGAGTTGAAAGGTGATCTATTTTAGTTTCTGGTGGCAGCACGGTAAATGTAAACTATTCTTTACCTGTTATTACGACGCCAGTTTCTCGTACAAGGTCATTATTTTGAGCGTGTCACATACTGACTATATAATGAGAAGTAGCACAGTTCCACCCTGAAAGTTGTCGACTCCTTGTTTTTTTTGCATTGAATTACATCATGTAGCTAGCGAGGATTTAATAGTGTGTTACAGGGATCAGCTGGATTTCCTCAAGCACACTCACGTCAAGAGTTAAGGTTTTTTCCACCAGCCCATCTCTGGTTTAAGGGCCTGTGACAGTCACTGTTGAGTCTGCCGTCACACAGGCAGTACACCCACAACAGCACATCCACTCACTTGAATTTTGGGTTGACAGACGTCTACTTCTTCTAAGCCTGTGAATGGGTGTTGAAACACTGATACAGGGGATCCTTTTTTAGTGGGCTGACCTCACTGTTCGAGTGACCTTAATATCAAGTACAAAATAACCTGGCAGCATAAGCGGTTGAGGATGAATGGATGGACAGAAGAAATTTCCTGGATGTTTGTTCATACCTATTTATTGTTACTGACCGATTGACTTTCTTCTCCTTCCTTTAACTTCAGTTAAAGTCACTGTTTAGTCTAGGATTTGAGCTTTTGTCCAGCCTGCTTGGACGTGAACTGTGAGGTGACTTCAAACATATGTTGAGTCTTAGGAGCAGATTTGAAAGAAGAGGACCAACATGTACCATTTGGTGTGACTTTACCACAGAATGTTTAAGATTGCGGTGGTAAACAACCATGAAAGGATTTGTGTGTTTGCCTGAAAAGATGGAGACAGTGGCGTAAATAGATTGTTTTGTCTTGTTGTAGTCTTACCATGGCAACAGAGAGGCGACATTGCTCTATCCTTTTATCATCAATAGAATCATCGCTCCACTCACAGACTTTGTTCACAGCAAGCTGGTGTCACTGTGGGTCATCCGTTATCAAACGATTTATATTTTCACATTTTTGTTTCATACATCAACAGTATATTGTCTCTAACAGTCTGGCAACATTCTCTCACCAGTGTGTTGCTCGATGGCCCTCATTCAGTTGGATAAAATTGAGGATGTTCGACAGTTTGACAGCTCATGTTGCAGTGGCATCGCAGAGTAAAACCTGCTTGGCACTATACTTTTCTGAGTAATAAAACCTGCATCCTGCTGCATAAACATGTTTCCAGTACATAAATAAAAACATGAAATGTCTTCCTTGAAACAACCATGAAATGTTTGATGATGTGATGTTTAAGAAATGATGCACAACTTTGTTAATACCCAGAATGTTTTTGCTGTTTTATAAGCTATTTTGCTGACTGCTAATTCTTTGTTGACATTCCACCGAGCTAACATTCTAAATTCTGTGTTAAACTGTGTTAACTTGCTGTAAAACCACCATTTAAACGCACTTTCACTAAACTGTTATTAATATGTCTAACCAATCGAAGCAGCCTAAAAAAGGAGTCCTCAAGTTCTTCCTGTCCTCACTAAAGCTGATTTTAAACTTGCTTAAACGTTTTCCATGTTGCCCTTCTAACCTTTCAACTTACCAGGTTTGTTGTAACGTCTAACTTAATTTGTCTTCTCCAAATTTCTTAAAGGGAACTTTGATAATGAGCGCCTGGCTATTGCTAGACAAAGAATCCCATACCGACTCGGTCGGGTAGTTGACGAGTGGCTACTCGACAAAGGTAATAAAATCCCTTGAACTCCACAAATGACCCAACTGCCTAACTCACCAATAACCACCACTCTGGGAGAGATGCAGAACCATTGCTACCATGAGTTCATTCCTTCTTGTCGCAATTGGAGTCAAACTATGAGGGTGGAAATTTGGCTTGAAATTTTTCTGTACAAATATACTCCAGCATGGTTCAACAACCAAACGTCCAAAGCGGGGCTGCATCTCTTCAGAGATTTAACCTCCAAATAACAAGTCATAACCCCCGCTAATAACATGTAAATAGATCTTTGCTTCTTCCTCTGTGTCTGTTGTCTCTGAATGTGAACTTGCATTGGCTCAATAAAGCATTTAAAATTCCAGAAGTCAATCAATACTTCCATTTTCAAAAGAAACGAAGCCATTAAAAGTTAAAGGGACAATACAGAATTCTCTGCACAGTGTTTTGGATACTTGTCAGATTTTTTTTTTTTTTCTTTGCGGATGCAGAAAATGCTGTCCGACCAAAGTGATGATCCTTTAACCCTTTGAGTACTGAATGTCCCAACCTTTTTGTCTTCGGTTTGTGCTGCTGAAGGTGGTTGATTCTTCAAGATGAGATAGACCAGAAAAGCAGATGAAAAAGGAAAAGATGAAAACACCGGTGAGCTTATTGAGGTGCAAAGGGCAAAGGTTTTCTTCTCAATGACCTTATTTCAATTTGTCTTACAAGGCTGCAGTGTCCCCAGTAAACTCTCATGAAGCTAGTTCTGTTTCTCAAAGTGGATAATAATAATAATAATAATAATAATAATAATAATAATAATAATAATAATAATAATAATGCTCTATGAAAGGGAATTGCCCCAGAAATTTTATTGCCACCAGTGAAAAGAAAAATGGTGACATGGTCTAAGTAGAAACACTTCTGGGCCTTGCTCCAAGATCTCCTCTGCTTTTCCATAATTTAACCAACTATTTCATTCACATGAAATATCAGAGATTAAAGTGAGATTTCAGCTGCTGTGAGGGCAAAATCAGGTGAGGCACGAGCCTGTATGGCTTACTTCTTGATAACAAAAGTGTTTCTGTTCAGCTAGTTTTAAAAGAATCTGTCGAGAGCAGCTGCTGTCGATCGCGGACAAGACACAATAATGAGCGGCTGATGAAAGATGAATGGAGGGAATAAAAAAAAAGCATGTGATCAATAAGAAATGACTTAGCCACAAAGACGTGATCCGTGCACGTGCCGAACTCAAAGGGAATGAATTTGTCATGATTATTCTCTTTCTTCTTTGTTTTGTAATGAGCCTTCAGCGAACAGCTTCAGACAAAGGCCTGAAGATAATGAAAAGGAGACGAAATGAACAAATAATGCAGATTAAAGGCTTTGATCAGGGTGCAACAAGCTAAACGCATCTGCCAGGTAAACATCTTCAAACAGAGCTGAGGCTAGGTGCTAAATGGACATTTCCAAGCTCAAAGGGTTAAAAGCAATCTGTTGCTTTGATAAGGAAGCAGCCAGGACTGTAAACATTCCTCTAAGCAGAATCTAACCACCTAACAGCACATCAAACCCGCTCCCACACTAACCACTGAGGGCTTCTCCAACCAAACGCCACCTCACTGTCAGCCTCAGATTCAATTCTCCTTGCTTCTCCATTTTCAACATGCAAATTCAAACCCCTCAGTTATAAACCTGTTATAAACAACCAAATCACGTTAGTAGTATTCTGCTTGATATTGGACCTGGTCATGACAATTTGGAAGAACTTGAAAAAAGCTTGAGCTCCGAATTTAAAACCACTAAAATGAACATAACTCATTTCTAACCTGAACTAAAAAAAACTCTCCCCCATGGCCCTTCCTGTCTTCACTGTCACTGCAAGACTCAGAGGGTTAAAACCAAAAGCAAATTATTGACCACCAAATTCAGCAATGGTGCAGGTAAGGCTATTATAGATGAAACGAACGTCCCTTTAACATTTATTGTTTTCACCATTGAGGAAATGCAATATCTACTTGGAATGTTGTTGGATTTTGATTGTTTGTCTGTGGTGTTTGTGATTCTGTTCAAAAGCCTGAGTCCACAGAAAATGTTTCTTGCAGCAAGTTTTGGAGACACTGGTTTCAAAGAAGAAAGTATAAATTATGTATAGTTTTTAAAAATACAGATCATGGTTTTGGCATATTTTTGCACCTCTTCTATGTTGACACCTAAGCGGCATTATGTCAGCCTCACGAGTAATAAATAAATTGAGATTCAAACTCGTGCCAGATATGTGAAGCCAGGTTTAGTTCTTGAAGAATTGTGAAGTTGTTATTTTTAGTTTTACTGGATCAGTACTTCAGAGCACAGATTAATGACTCAGCATTATCCTGAGAGTAGTGCCGAGAAAATGAGGTCAGGGGCCCAAAAAAACAAATTCTGTGGACACAGGACTTATTGATCTGAGGTGTGCTTTTAATACGAGTCGGCCTCTCTAGTGAGTTCATTACCTGAAATACCTCAAAGGTTTTTTAGAACAAGGTAAAACAACAAGCAGCCCCGTGGGTCTCTCTGCTCTGGTGACTCAGCACTTTTACCAAATCCTCATGGCACCAACACATCACCATGTGAAGGTATTTGCAATACACAGAGGCCCTCATAAACTTCAGCTATTGGTCTTTCACTGGGATAAAATAAATTAAACACAACCTACAGTGGACATAAGACAAGATCATTTGTGGCCCATCAGACTGCTTGCTGAGCGTTTTTGCGCCGACTCCTCTCCTGCTCACTTAATCCTGAATGGCAGCCATTACACAGAATCAATGAGGGGGAATAAATCTGACTCTCTAAAGTTTCGACTGTTTAATCCGAGGGTGTCAAACTGATCCACAAAAGGGCCGCACTGGGGGCAGGTTTTTGTTCCAAGCATGCCAGCGCTTGTAGGTCAACCAGTCAGGTGCAGCTGAAACAAGCAGCACCTGACTGACACCTGATTGGTGAGATAGTTAATCCATGGCAAAACCTCATAAAATGTCTTCTCTGGGGTTTGTTGTCACTTTGAACTATGTTTGAGGAGTCCTTACCTTTTTAGACACAGGACTTCCTTCTATGAATTTGGTGTTTGGTTTATACTCTACGCCAACAAACCGACTGATGAACAATGGTCAAGTTATTTCTTTCAGCTCCTGTATTGGTAACGTGGGCAAACCAAAGCCTAAAATGAAAGATTGGTCATCAAACCAAAGCTGATTCGGGGAACTACAAAGAGACACTGAATTTGTATTAAAGTTCTGGATAAATTCTATGGTTAACATGTCTTTCTCTCACACATACCTTTTTATACACTTCATAGCGAGATGACTAAAGTGGCAAAATTGTGTTGCGGTGCTATGGATTGAACAGGTTTGACTTCAATTTATAATTAATAGCAAAAACCCACATGACTACATAATGGCCAAAATTTGTCTTCTTTTTTTCAATATTACAAGTTAGGTAATATAGACAAAACCCATTTTTACCTGGTGTTCCCCTGAATAAAACTGCAAATGCCAGATGTGTCTGCAAGACGTCAACATGTAAAGCCAGTCTCAACCAGCCAAAAACTAGTCTCCCTCGGCTTGTCTGTGTCACATTGAATACAAATGCTATACCTAACCGATAAGCCAAATTGCTCATCCCAAACTTGGCCAGTGACATCTTCCCCTCAGGAGCGTCCATGTTGCCAGGGTCTGAGCTGATTTAAATAAGTTCTGACTAACTTAGAATTGGACAGCTACGGGGACACCGGCTCTCCATGGCCTTAAAAGACAGCTCGACAAGCAAATTTTATGTTTGGAATCCCTATTCAAAAGCAATCAAGTCCTCTCACTTGTTATGGGACCTGAGCCCACATCACTTTCACTCGGGCAGGCATTAGTGTAGATGAGCAGTCCATGATCCCAGATTAATTTCAGAGTTTCAGACGGCCCTGAATAGGGAGGCAATCTGTCTTTTAGCTCACCTTTATCACCAAGAAAAAAGGGACTGAAAATGGTTTGAGTGGGGCGGGATACTGAGCTGTTAGAAAAGAGAGCGCACTCATACCCCAGATACTCTCTTCACTAAGCAGCGTGCTATCTTTCCCTCGACAGTATCACTTGTTTGAGATCTACACATGATCAGACATAGAGGCGCGTCTGATTAAATCCAATCTCCTATCTCCATGGTCCTGCAGATTCATCGCTACTATCTCTGTGCCGTCAAGGACCTCGGGGCGCTGCGGGCTGTCTCAGCAGGCTTCCTTCTTAGCTTCATGCTGCGTTTGGCCCTTCATCTCCATTGTCAAAGACTATTAATTCCTACTGTCTTTCCACAAACTTGCCCAACTTCTGAGGAGCAAAACGCTCTTAATTACCAAAGAGAGACTTGCACTTTGGAGATAAGTTGGGAACAACTTGTTAATTGACTTTGTCAGCAACCGACGCCTGTCCCAATTGTGTTCAGACTCCCTCTATGCTTCGTTCACACACGAATGGAGAGAGATAATGGGGAACACTGTCGCTGTTGGTAGAATGTACTCTTTAAAGGTGTGTTTGGGGACTTAGTTTGGATATTTTTTTTAAATGGTCGCCTTGCCATAGGAAAGTGGAAGTCATGTTTGGACTAAAACAATTGAGTCCATTAGAAAAATAAAAATGTATTTAAGGAACATAAACCGGAGCATCTGTCCGCCTGCTATGAGACAGGCACCAATGGTTTGTGGGTCTGCTTTTTTATTCTTGGATCAATTGACAATGTGTCATTCGTGTCTTTTTCACAGAGGAAAAAAAAGACATTAAAATTAATTATTAAATATAATAATTTAAATTAATACAGCTTAAATCTAACAACTCAAAGAATTGAGTTTTTCTGCTCAGTACAGATGCTAAAATAAACTAGAACAACTAAACAGTACCAGCAAATGTAGTGTGATAAAGGTTTCTTTTTGGTGTGGACCATTGCCAATGGTGAATAGAAGGGTGTGTCATCGTGTAGTTTCTTGGTACGCCTGGTACAACTTTCTAATCTGTCAGTAGTGAGAGAACCATGGCAAGGGGAGTGGCTCAACAAAGAAATCCATATATAAATTCAACCGTCCTTTTTGCGGCTTCCAAATGTGAATGGATCATGATAATTTGCTTTGACTCAATGTAAAGCAAACCGTCATTAGAAGAACAGAAAAGAACAGCATTTGTTTTTATTGGTTTCGGCTGGAAATCACACAAAGTTAAAGCCTACTTCTCAAAAGACTGAACAAATACTGTTATCTTGCAAGGCATGACATTTAACCTTGCATTTGGTAGACGCGTGTGGGTATGCCACAGGTCAGTGTCTGGTCGAATGTGGACTCTGAAGCCCCTCTGCCGCCCCTGCAAACTCAGTTCAGAGGAAAACATTTCAGTCGGGAGCTCTTTCCACCATATGGCATCCCTCTCTGTGAGATAACAGGAGGAGGTTGAGAGAGGCGTAATGACAGCAGTGGCGGTGGAAGATGAGGCGCTCTCCAGCTGCACTTCTTTTCATATCCTCTCCACTGGGGATGGGTACATTTAGATCCTCCTCTCACCTCGCCATACCCACACTCCAATCTCCCTGCAACAATCACATCTTCCAGCTTAGTCCTTCCTGGCCTCATGAGAGTCAAGCGGGAGCAAAGTGTCAAGTTCCTCTCCCCTGTCTGTTTCTCCACCTACAGCCTGACGGTACACCCATTATCTCACAGCCTCCAATTTGAGCATTAGCAAGCCAAGCGTGCCCTAAACACAACCCACTCCCTGGCTTTGCTGGCTTCGGCAAGTAATTACTGACCATGGCACATCTGAGGCATTTCTTTCTGCGTATAGAAAAGGGAATCCAGGTGGTGGAGGGGGGGGTTCACAGTTGTGGTGTAAAGCTGCAACTCCACAAGAGTTCTGTTTCAGCAGCCACATGAGTGAACTTAGTCAGTTCTGATGGACTTCAGACTTGCTTACGCTTAAATTACCTAAATTTGAGTCATAAATATATCATTCCATCAACTTATTATACCTCCTTCATACTGTAAACACTGGGATCGACCCAGTAGTAGTAGAACAATAGACAACTTCAGGTTGGGGCTCTGTCAAACAGCCAAGTGATGCAGGAAGTAATCCCCGCGAATATATGTCCAATGTTGAAGTCAGCCTTCTGTGTTGCATGTTGGTGCATAGGCTTTTCCATTTGGCTTCAACCTTAACCTAACCAGTTTCTGTGTTTAATGTGTTGGTCAGTCCGGTAGGAGGAACACAATTCAATTGAAAGCCAAATTCATAAAGATGCACTGCTCAGGGTTGACTTCGACGCCAGCCTAGGACGAAAAAAGGTCACTTGACAATTATAAATACAGCACAGGCCAGAAGTTTGGACACCTCACATTCAATGAGTTCTTTACATTCTAGATCCTCAAAACTTTCAATGAACACGTATGGAGTTATGTGGTAAACAAAGAAATGTGTAACTCAAAACGTGTTTTATATTGTAGATTCCTCAAAACAGCCACCCTTTGCTTTGCTTCATGATGCAGTCACCTGACAAGGTCTTCCAACAGGTGACTACATCATGAGGTTTATTACAAAGGCCAAGGGTTTGCAGCGCTGCCAACATCTGAAATATGAAACATTTTTAGATTTATTCAACATTTTTTTTTTTTGCTAGACCATTCCATATATCTTCACATACGTTGATGTCTTCAATGCGTATCTACAATGCAGAAAGTAGTAAAAATGTTGAAAATGTCCAAACCTTTGGCCTGTACTGTATGTGACACTTTAGTCGTAAGAATGTGATAAGAGGTCTTACAACTGGACAGATGAGTGGCTCAATACAATAAGCCTTGAGTCTGTTTGACACAATCCCAAGATGGCACGACAACACAGACGTCGGGGACAGTAGCTGGTGAGAGTGGGTGAACTGTCACACCAGGGGCATGCTGACAAATACCCATGTCTAATGCAGGGTTGTTTGTCATAGCTCCGGAAACCAAGACTACCCAACCATAGTACATGAAAGTACCGGATTGATCGACTAATCCCAGTGATTTCACAGTAACCATGAAGGCGGCTTTAGATGAACAATGTCTTACATGGCAGTATATGCCTCACAGTTTTTATGTATTCAATCTCATATTACACTCGTTCTTGACATGAAACTAAAAAGAGAAGGAAGCCCTGCAGTGCACAGCCCTAAATGAGCATAAATCGCATATGAATGTAGGAAATTAAAGGAACACACTACTTTTATTTTAGCTTTCTGCCAATTCCTAAGGTGTGAAAGTCGGCTCGCAGTAACAGTTGGGAAGTCCAAATGCTGTCCCTTGGTCCAAAGTCCCAAATGAAATGTTGATTGCCAGCATTGCCAGTTGAAACATCGGTCATTAGAATCGAAACCTCTGTCTGTCCCAGTGAGTCTTCCAGTGGCCACGCCCTAACCCTTGTCATTGCGACTTGTTCAGAGCTGAGCTATATGTATGAGATTTAGAAGCTCGATCTCCTTGCCTTCTAATTCTGTCGCTCCCAATTACATTTCAATTCGCGTTCTGTGTTCTCAGAGTCCGTAGAGAAATATGTACGGCACAGTGTGCCCTTCAAATGTGTCACAGGCAGGCTGGGTAAAAATAGCTTCAGATAATAAATGCACGTGCGCTGAAACGCGTTTGAAACAGAGACTAGTTTCTTCCAAATAACAGATGACAAGGTGGTGAGCTCTGCAGTTGAAAAAAAAAATCTGCGGGCTACTCAAAGCCTTTTAGTCCATTTTAAAAGTTTGCCATTCCCGGGCAGAGCAGCAGGATAAACCTTTGCTCCATTTGGTATCCACGCCAGCAGCTGTGCATTCGGTGCCGCTTAAATCGGGTATCAGAGTAAAAGAAAGCCACCACAATGATTCGGAGCTGCATTATCATCCACAATCACGGCTGCCTTTGGTCGGATCACCCCGAGGGGCTTAGTGGCTGATAGCCTCGCAGGCATCATGGAGGAAAAGAAGCAGCTGACTTCGATTTCCAAGCCGAATCGTTGTGGTAATGACCCCTGCATGTCACAGTATCTTGTGCAGCCTCTGGAAAGTGGTTATTTTTAAATTTCTAATGCAGGGAGGTGTGCAGTGTCCTGCCTCCAAGGACAGCAAATCAAAATGAAGGCAGAGAAAAGATGGGACTCCTCATCCAACCCTTCGACGGGTTTCTCCATTTGCGTAAAGAGTCGTGATCTTGTGTCCCATTATTCCAAAAAAAAAAGATTTTTAAAGATGACTGCAAAGCTGTTCAGATGACTACTCAGATAAGCTAAAACAGAGGGAGGATGGATGGTATATCCTGACTGTTTATTGACAGAATTATCTAATTTACCTTCTTTTTGCACTGACTGAAAGTTATATTAGTTGTTTGCCAGTTGAATGAATAGAAAATTCAAATGTCATGATTCACCATTTACTGTATCCGCTGTTTTGGAGCTGGTAAATTAGACTACATGTGAGTGTGTGGTGATTCAAACAAACCTTCAATGAATGGCCAGAAGAGTTCTTAGATGACCTGACAATTATTGTGCAGAAACTAAGAAAATATCAAAACGAACTGTCCACATTCAATGTTAGACATGTGAGATGTCCTGTTGTGGATAAATCTTTGGTTCAGAGCCACTCAACTCCATCTTTTCCAACCTCCCATTCATCTCCATCTGAGGCCTGGAGCACAGCAAAGAGGTTTTGCATACTACTCACAATGTATGCGTCGTTCATACTTTATTCATTTGGGAAACGATCCATTAACAAGTATTTAAAAGTTTGGGGAGCATGTTCTCTTCTCGTAACCATAGGCAAGCTCAGGTGCCTTCACTGACACCCATCGACTGCAGCCTGACTGAGTGTCGTCTACATCAGTCACAATAACAACAACATGACAAATGGTGGAAAACAAATTGCATAACTCAGTTTGTAAATGTGGTTTACGTCATTAATTTGACGAAATGAAACTGAATTGATTGTGTGAATGTCTGAGAGGTAATCCCGTGATGTGAACCAAGTCAGACAGAGACAGGGGGTATCAGGACATACCACATGACCCGGCTGATTGAGGCTGACAGAAGCATATAACTGGGAACGAATGAGCCTGTTTGAGAGAGGCATGTCGAAGTGTGTAAGGAGGAAAGATGGACAGAATCTCATGACAGGCGCAGTACATGATTAGTCCCAGAAGAAACAAATAGATATGGAGTACATCCTGAGGTTGGTTTTTATACCTAAAAGGCTCATACTGATGAAAAATACATCTTTGCCTAACGAAAATAACAATGACATTGATTATTAAACTTTAAACTAAATCCAAGTCCTGAGACATTGATTCATAGCAGTAAAATAGAAACTTAAGAACAACGTAGGAACAAGAAGAATGTTATAGATAGATAGATAGATAGATAGATAGATAGATAGATAGATAGATAGACGGACGGACGGACGGACGGACGGACGGACGGACAGACAGACAGACAGACAGACAGACAGACAGAGAGAGAGAGATAGATAGATAGATAGATAGATAGATAGATAGATAGACAGACAGACAGACAGACAGACAGACAGACAGAAAGATAGATAGACAGATAGATAGATAGATAGATAGATAGATAGATAGATAGATAGACAGATAGATGATAGATAGATAGATAGAAGATAGATAGATAGATAGATAGATAGATAGATAGATAGATAGATAGACAGACAGACAGACAGACAGAAAGATAGATAGACAGATAGATAGATAGATAGATAGATAGATAGATAGATAGATAGAAGATAGATAGATAGACAGATAGATGATAGATAGATAGATAGATAGATAGATAGATAGATAGATAGATAGATAGATAGATAGATAGATAGATAGATAGATAGATAGATAGACAGATAGACAGACAGACAGACAGACAGACAGAGAGAGATAGATAGATAGATAGATAGATAGATAGATAGATAGATAGATAGATAGATAGATAGATAGATAGATAGATAGATAGATAGATAGATAGATAGATAGATAGATAGATAGATAGATAGATAGACAGGCAGACAATGGATGTGTGTAGAAAGTAATAAGGCAGCAGGAGTCCAAAGGTCTCCCTTCCTTGTGGCTCTACACAAGCATGACCGTGGACCTCCGTGCAGCAGATAATTGGGGCGCTGTGTATGGCCTGAAATGCCTGCTGTAATGAGGGACTTGGCTGCCTGCCACCCCCACCACTATGCCCACGATAGCGACCGCTCCTTAGTCTGAGCGTCTGCCCATTAAATGACTATCAACATAAAAGCTATGTGGAGAAAAGTCGAGGCAGCAGGCGCCCAATCTCAGCAAATTGATCAAATAGACCCCCATCAATGTGTAAAACCTTGTTATGCCTTCAGTCACACACACGAATGCATGCAGCACATCAAGTCATAACCATTTAGACTTTTTTGAGCACAGCCACTTGGAAAAGAGGCTGGACTCTGCGTCCATAAAGGTCAGTTCACTGACATATTTCAGGAGTTATCTTACACACCCCCTCTCCGCCAGCTCTGTCAAAATGAACCACTGATTGCTTGTGATGCCGGGTCTTCTTTTTAGAACGCTCCTCTGCCGCGGACCAAATTGGCTCGAAAACCGCATGTCACTTTTGATTTGACCTGGCAGACCCTGAAACAATAACTCAATCAGGCTCAGTTAGAGTCTCACCCTCACCAGACAGCTGCGAAAACAAACACTGATTTCCCTTCATCTAGTCTAGAGGGCACCTTGCTTCTGTCCCGCCCTCTCCTGTCCATTAGCTGCTGCCCTGTGGAGCCTCCGTTTCGCGTTTCCCACGTGATCCTGGTCATCGTAAATAATGGTACGACTCAAGGAGAGAGCTGGTTGGCGTCACCCAGACAGTGGACCAGGTTTAACCTGGGGTTAGGTTCAGCTGGGATCGTGTCAGAGGGACGACTTATTGTGGCCTTTAAATGCCCAGAGGCCACTTGATGGCACTGTCTGCTGCATAACGTTTGGCTTCCAACAGCTATTTCAAAGAAACCATGCATCATTTCCAAAAACAACAGCGCCGTCTAGTGGCATCTCAAAATTAGGACACTGTTTCATGAAACCGCATCACCAGTTGCCATCTTCCGACTGGACTGTTGAGACTGAGATTCTGATACATTCTGCAGAATTTATGTGGAAAACAATAGAAAAAAAAAATTACGTCATTAAATTGGTCACATTGGAATATATATACGCTGCAGTGCACTGATGTATGTCTTATCCCACCCACTGTTCCTGGAATTATAATCATAAGCTGCTTGTCAATATGGATTACACCCGACCGCCTGCCTGACTCAGGGGTGTAACTGCGACACCAATGCTCCTCTTGAGTAAACTGTCCTGTCTGGCTGCATCATCCTCTGCTGCTGGCACACACACCCAAGGCAAAGTGACTTGTTCGCTAAAAGGTTTCAGCTGTTTAGGAACAGAGCAGCAGCTTACAGGAATTCAAATGATAAATGGACGCCCTCAGCTCCTTCACAGTCGTGACCCCTCCGCTGGAGAGGAGAGGACCACAGGGGCTGCTGGTATGAAACAGGAGACCCTCTGGGCTTACATGTGGGTGTGTTCGACGCCTTTCGCCAAGGACAATGAACCTTTCTGGCCTCCTAAATGTGGCTGTGTCTATGTTCGCTCTGGAATGTATTCATGTTGTATGTTGGCTCTTTACCTGCGAGTGCCGTCACGTCACAGCTGGCTGACTTTGCAAACAATGAGGGTCATATTAGGGTATGAATTCAGGGTATAGAGCATACATAAGCCCATATCATGAGGTGATTCAAGGTTGTGTGATCTTAGACTGTCAAGAGGCTTCATGTGCCTTTTAAACTCATGAGCTGTGTATTCCCTGCCAGGCGTATTCAAAGTGATCAAACGCTGCTACCAACATGAGTGAGTGGACCTTAAGAAGCATTCAACACTGGTTCGGGTGTTGAATGGGGTGACATCCCTTTTAAGACTTGAATGTTCTACCACAAGGGAAGTTTTCTTATTATTCATAGCAATAAATGAAGTCTCCCTCCGTCCCATTCATTCAGCTATGATGAGTGTGAAGGTAAAAAATGTTCAATACAGTAATACTGTATCAGAGCTGCTTTCATAATTATAAAAACAATTTCCTTCATTTCTGTACAAGTAACATCTGACTTATGACCTGCTCGACTTACGTCCACCCGTACTTACGACCATGGCCAGCAGATGCTTTTTTAATTTTTAATTTTATTTTATTTTTTTATTCAGTGTCTGGCATCGCAACACTTAGCAGCCTGGCAGTTGCCGACAGTTACGGCAGCACAGCATCCCAGCATCTCACTCTCACACAGCGATCTACCACGACAGTAGTACCTCGGCTATTTGAATGGCATTCGACTTAGGTTCAATCTGACTTACGACCGGTTGGCCAGAACCGATCCCACTTGTAAGTCTATGTTACTTGTATATACATCACATTCTGGCTATGCAATGACATCTGAGAGACACATTCCTGTTGACTCAGAATCAGTCCAAGTTTTCTGAAAAAGCGTGTTAGTTATAGCAGTGAACCCAGATGTTAAAACACCCTCCAATGCGTTGCGCAGAGGCTGGTCAACATTACATATGCAGTACGTGTAGCATCGCAACAACTTTGCAGCTGTTATTTTAAAGTAAACAAATAATCTGGCGGTAATTGGCTTTATTGAGCCACAAGCCGATGTTTGCTGGAAGCACAATATAATCACGCTGATGATAATTACAGTTGAGCACTTTATTCTAGTCATGCTGCCAAAATGAATTCACAAATGTGCAGACAAGTTTACTGATCATCGTTGGGCAGACTCAATGGGGCTTTTCAAAACCACATGAATGTGCATCTGAACTGTTTCTGCTGACAATCAGAAAGAAAAAAAAAAACAATACTCCATCTGTGTTTTCAAAGGTCTTCGGGTGGACCTTCTACATTTCACTCTCCTGATGCGTGTGTAGGTGTAGTGTTCCACAAACGGAGTTTCTACTTGCCCTGCATGAATTGATTATTCCGTAAAAAAAACTCTTTGACTCTTCCTGTCCTCCGCTAACTAGTGACCTCATCGAGGCAGCATCCCTGAATACATGTGTTCCTATCCATTAAAGTTTCCCAAAGGGTGTTGAGAGAAAACTGACATCAGCAGGGTAAAGAAAAGCCCTTTACACCCCGGCCCTGGTAACACATTTCTCCTGGACCTTGGTTAAATACTTGCCTCTGCCCTCTCTTCGTACATCTATCCATCCGGCGGAATGGTAATGACCGCAGAGAGGAACAACTGCTCCTGAATTAAACATTCCCTTCCAATCAGACAGAGCGGGGCAGCGCTTTTCCTGCTGGCAGAGGTGCTTTATCATCGTGCAGCTCGAGTGCATTGGAGGTCAATGACTTGGGCCCAGTTTTGTTCTAATGTATTCCATCTCAGGGCAAATGAGATGCATTTCTATGTGAACCTTCAGTCTCAGGGTCAACCCTAGACTGCCCCAGCAATCGAGTTGACTGTCATATTGGGACTCACTGAAAAGCACCACGCGCGCAAAGCCAGGGTCCGTTTCCAAATGTGTTACCACGGTATCCCCATGTGATTTCACAAGACCATCTATCTTCATGCTTCTGTGGGAGTGTTATTTTCATGTGCAACCCTACCAGTGCGTAATAACCGATTTGTATTCTTCACCTCTTTCTTTCTCTCCATCACTTCTCTCATACCTCTCCTGTCACACCTTCGTTCCCCTCTAGGTCGCCAACTCACTATATTCAACAGCCAGGCGTTCATCAAAATCGGCGGTGGTGGAGAGAAGGGTCGCCATTTCCAAGGCCAGATCTCAGGCCTTTACTACAACGGCCTGCAGGTGCTGAAACTGGCAGCGGAGGGCGACCCTAATGTCCAGACCCAGGGTAACCTGCGGCTGGTCGGCGACGTTCCCTCTGTGCTCACCACAGACACAACCTCCACCACCCCGCTGGCTGATATGTCCACCACAATCATGGAGACAACCACAACCATGGCAACAACCACCACCCGCAAACAGCGCTCACCCACCATGAGGGACAGTGTCACGCAGGTAAGATGTTTGGAGTGAACATGCAGAGCACCAAATAAAACTGGGCTTTGATATAAACAAGTAAGAAAGAAGGGGTTAGGTATAGAAATCACACTTCGGTTTGATACATCACAGTGATCCATACAGGATTTTGTCATTTTGATTGTGGACAATGTACCAAGAACAACATGCTGTTTAAAGTGTCTCACATCTTCCACTTCTGTTTCGGCATTGCTTACAAACAAATCTCTCTCCAGGTTGTTTTGCAAAAAGGATTTTTCAAAAATAAGCTGTTGAGGGGAAACTAAGAAAGACATTTATCACCTTCATGAACCTTTCAGCTTTACTTCTGGAGTAGCCCTGATATTGCAGCAATGGATGTCCAGATTGCTTTTATTGTACCCATCATTCATTGTTCTCAAAACCCTTGAGAGACCGACATCATATTGACCTTGAGTCCTACCAAATAGGCCTATTCTCATTTTTGGTATGGCATAACTAGTTTCAATGCTGGTCACTGGCCATATGGAATATATGTCATACTGTGACTGTGTTCTTCATTACTGTTTTGCACATGCTTTGTTATGCTCTTGTGCTACTGTACAATAAACATCAGTCATAGATATGAGACAATTACCATCTGGATTTTATTGTAAATTCCTTCTACAGTGGAGGTAGTTGAACAAACTGATGAATGAGTTGATAATACCTATTTAGAATTGCCTTCTTCAACTTAGTATAGCGACACACAAGTGAAGGAGGTTCTAAATTATCATAATATTGCTGCGCTATGTTTCTGAAATGATTTTGCTAATAAATATTCACCAATAAATATTATATACAACATTAGATCATACAATTTAATACGCGGGACTATCAGCTTCATGGATCGCGGAAGGCCTACTTTCCTCTTTCTCACACTATGAAACAATACAAAGTTTAGCACTGCATATATGAATACTATGTAACATTTGCAATTCTCACATCAAACCTGCCATGTTTGTCTCTTGGTGAAAACTTCCCGCGCATGATACTTTATCTCATTTGTTAAACCATTGTAAGTAAAGCATCATTCTATCGATCGATAATTTCAAAGAAACGCAGTGTGCACAAATGTCAATCAAGCTGCTTATGAATCATAACGGAAGGACAAAGAAAAATTTTAAATGTTTAGTTTCTGGCTGTATAAATTCAGCAATGTTTTTAAACACAGACTGCTGTATTGCAGCATAGTTCTGCAGTATAGTTATAGCTTATTGACATAACATGTCAAAAACTCATGTTGAATATTTGTCTTTAGTTTTTCATGCACATAAAGATATAGGTCAACACAATAAGAGGCTCTTGACACAGGCTTCAGTCAGAATAGAAAATCTACTGTGCACTACTTTGCCAACTTGTCTTTATCAATTCCAGTGTTCCACACCATACAGAATGCTGTGAGATGGCTGTTTTGGTGATGGCAGTTTTGGGAAGTTAATATCTCCATATTGTAAGGCTTAAACTTCTTCTAACCTTCCAGTCCCCATACAATTTTCCCCAAATTCGTGCAATCGAAAGAAAAGTTCACACAGCACTTCAAACCATCCAGACAAGCCCTGACAGTCGAGTAGATGTGCAACCCAAAAAAAAAAGTCTTGTTAGCTCTTAGCCACGTTGGGATGTTCAAACGGCCTTCAGCCTGAGAGCTGCGCACATAAAAGCTTTGCAGCTATTAGTCCAATCAACAGAGGCCGGTTTGATATCCTCTCCGAGGACATGGCCGACTAAACCCCAGACAGGCCAGAATGCTTGAAGTTTACAGAACATTCACAGAGATCTACAAAAGCCGTAGGAGGGGAGTTGCAACATGAAACAGCTAATCTCATGGCTGCAACATAATCCAGCACATTTCATGCTGACCTTCACATGCTAGTCCACGGCTGCTTTCATCCCAGCGGCCACGCGCCACATGTACTCGCATGTTATATAGAGTCAAATGGCTGATACCCACTTGTCTCATAAAGATTCTTAATAACAAGCTCCTTATTCACCTCGTGGGATACACAGTCGTTACCATCCAATTACTGTTCGCTGCACACTGTGTGTCTAGCGCAAAGACGTTGTGGCATTCCATGGTAATTGGGATCCAACCGAGGACACCGGAGCAATGTCTCTGATAGCTGTGGTCAATTAGCAAAAAGCTAATGAAGCTGACCCACCAGTTGTCCAATTGACTGGGTCCCAAGACAACTTTGACAACATGGAGGACGTGCCAGGTACAAGCTGAATAAAAGTCATTCGCTTTTTCTGTAATCTTTGGTTTTTTTTTTATTGTTTGTCTCATAAATCTTTAAGCTTTAAGAATGATTGTAGCGGTGCGTAAAGGGTGAAATTCTCCATGCAAAATGTAGTTGGTCATTGCAGGGTGACAGATTTGTGGCACTGACTTTACTTCTCAGGTCTCTAAACATCATTGCGTCCAAGGAACATTGTTTCAAAGTGTTGCTCAAATCCTTGTCACCACATTCCTCTGCTGGGTGCAACCAAAGTGCAGGTGTTGAAATAAAGTGATTTCCACTTGTGGGGGAGTTTAGTTGACAAACCGAATTTGGTGCACCTTATAATCGATGACATGGCTCCAGATCAGGTGAGTCATGTGCTGTCGAAGCACATACCACATTTACCACAAGTCAGCAGCCCACTGGATTACGGAGGGGATTGTTGACGCTACTTCCTGGCCTGAGATGAACCCTCTTCTCAAGGCAACCGAGCACTTGCTCAACTGGGGACTAATTATCGCAGTTAAATGAGCTTGTGATTGGTTAAAAGTGCATCTCCACTACTGCAGACAGGCCAGTCTAGGGTGAACAGCACCCCTACTGAGACTCTGCATTGATCATCTTATTAGAATTTAATGTTGGCCAAATGAACATGAGTCATAAGTTCTGAAGTCAAAACTGTTATTTTTCCAATGTGAGCTGGAACTCTTGTGGATGGATGTTTGTACAACACAGACCAGTTTGTAGCGAAGATGTTATTCACTAAAACTAGAGCTGGGACTTCATTAGATACATTTAGATGAATTCATGATAGGCATGAATAAATAGTCAACAAAATAACAGATTCATAGCTTAAAAACGTTTTCAGTGCATCGATTCCATGTGCACAGCCTTGTACAATGTGATGTCATCACCAAAACATCCATGATGAAAGACACTAAATGACATAATGGATGGAAATTTTTAGTTTTCCGTTGTTCTCTTTATCAGTGGAGCACTTCTAGTCTTCAGCTTATGTGTTCAGATTCAACTTAAACTTGTCCTGGTGTTAAATATTGAAATGCAATGGATCACTGAAACTTTTGATAAATTGTATTTTTTTCCACTGAGTATACTATATATACTATATAGTATACTATATATATATATATATATATATATATATATATATATATATATATATATATATATATATATATATATATATATATATATATATATATCAGGTGGACAACTTTGCCACGGCAAAAGTCTTGTACCCTAATGCAGTATTTTTATCAGTGATAAAAATACTGCATTAGTGATTGTTTCGCTGTTGACTTATTTTCACAATGACTTCACAGTGAGCCCTCTGCATATTGCTTTATACAACTAATTCTGATATGAATGTTATTCTTATTTATTTATTTATTTATTTTTGGCACAGTTCAATTTTGTCTCTCTAAGACAATATGAACATAGGAGGCCACATTATGATCACATCCTTCTGAATGATGTCAATCCAGATTGAAACTCCACTATAAACAAGCATAAAAATATAAACAGATATAAACAAAGAAAAAGAAGATAAGTGAAGGTAATTGAGAGAGGCAGAAAAAGAGCACATTTTTTCCAATGTGTCTCATCTTTTTATACACGTAACTGTGACTGTTTTCCCCTGTGGTGCGCTTCAGTCTGCACAGCTGCTACGTCTGTCTCACTGCCTTTAGAATGGCTTCGCTGTGGTTTCGTATTTCTGCTCCTTCTCCTTAAACATGAGATCAATAGAACGCGACTCTAAGATGTCACATGCACCCATCCACCCAGTCCAATGTCATATCTCGGGTATCCAGGCTTCTTGGCCCGAACAGTCTTCTGTGTTCAGAACACTTCCCGGGCTGTATACAGCTGCTCAGTGCCGTGGAATTGGCAGCTCCCGACAGTTTGGTGTGATGAATTGCCGGGATCCATTTTAGGATCATAAAAGGCTCTCAGGTTGCTTTACAGTCTGACATTTATATTCAGCCATAGAAACACAGTCTTACCTTTAGACTGGCTTTTATTTTCAAGATTGTATTTTCCTGAACAGCACGAATACTTGAAGGAAAGCTCCTGGAAAACCTTTAAAAGCATTAAATAGGGTTCTCAATATTTGAAGATTACACACGGTAGCTTTGATATTACTTTTGATTTTACTTTTTTTACTCTCCACGTGTCAGTGATTGTATCTGAAAGGCTTGACTATTGACTATTGAGATGGACTTAGCTGTTCAGTTTGAACATACTGTTCGGTGTTGCTTAGCACTTCAACTTCAGTGTTTATACCAGATTTAATATCTTATACTGTTACGGGACTCAAATTCCCACTACTTGATAAACTGCTAGTCAAATTCCTATCTTGTTGTTTCAAGCCTGAAACAAAATGAATTTACCGCAGAGGTGAACAACCTCTTCCCAAACTTTTAATTCAATGCTTGAAGAGCAGAAAGTGCATTTGTGCAGTTTTAAATTTCAGAAGCACCTTTTGGCTCCAGCTGAGAAAGTTTTTAAGCTTAAACCGGGCTTTGAGGAAGGCTCTGGACATTGTGTGTAAATCTCTGCCTGAGGCTGGAGGCCCACAGTGATTTGGGACACAAGAGTCCTCCAAATAACTGTGGCTGCTTCAATGGTAAATCAAATGCAGTTATATAGATGCACGTCGACCAATCCTTGGTTCTCGATGATTCAGTGGACTGGGTTTGACAGGGCAGAATAGGAAGTGGTTCAAGCCTGGTCAATGGAAATGGAAAGTTTTCGGCTTGTCGGCTTCTGTTCTTTCTCTTGAATGTAATGGATAGCAGTAGAAGTGACTGACTTTAAAAGCACAAATGGAAACTTCAGAGGTTTGATTACTGAGATTCTTTTTTTCAATCTGCTTGACAGTACTTAACTCTTTTAACCAGGATTTTCAACGTCGCATGATTCTTATTTTTAACTTGCATTGCCCTTGATGTTTTTCACCAATGACCTGATAATAACTGTATTTAAAATGAAAGGCATGAAATTGGTTGAGCATCTATTCAAGTTAACAAAATCATGTTTTCATCTGGGATTCGCTCCCGCACTCCTGTTGAGCTTTTAAAGTCACCATTGTCCGACCATGGAGCTGAATTTGCAATTTCTCAAGATTCCTAGATAGTCCACTTAACAGTTTGGCGAGTTTAATTTAGTTTAGATCGCCATCAAGATCAGACTGGGAGACTGCGTGAGCGTCTGTGATTTATTTATTTCCTTTATTCCTAAAAAATAATCTTAGTCATTGGTCTTCAGTTGGGATTTGCCATCAACATTTATTATTATTATTGTTTGATATTTTTATTTCTCACTAATGATGTAACCAACAACCAAGCAGTTTACTGAGGAAGACTTAGACTTGAGTCGACTTATACTGTATGTGTTATCTCTGCAGGCATTGCATGACACTCGGGGTCATGAATTTGAAAGGCTGTCAATAAAAAAAATATAATAACTTGATTGTTTTTCCCAAAGTGCTTGTCCCAAAATATTGGAATTGAATGAATCTCAGTGTATTTTTCTTCTTTCCTATTCCTATTTGTGAGTCAACTACTGATAAAAGAATCAACATTTGAAAAACAAAAAAAAAAAAAAAAAAAATGTTAAATTCTGCTATAAGAAGAATGTAGCCTTGAAAGGATTCCTAGTGTCAGGGAAAAAAATGAATTTTTGTTGAATTCAAATAATTTAAAAAAACATCTTTTATAAATTTGAACTGTTGGATTCAATAATTCAGTCATGATGGCAGAAGTCAACTTCCATATCCGTCACAAGTTTCAACTTGTGCTTCACCTGAACGTGAACTCAACTTTCAAGGAGGCAACACTGCCACCTGGCTTAAAGAAGCAAGCAAAACTCAATAATGTAATTCACTTTACACCACCTTTATATTGAGAGGTTGCAGCTCTCAAGCTATTGCCTTATTTATCATTACATGATGTATTTTCTGTCTGGGGCTTTTTGAAATTATATTGACCCAGAGAAGCTCACGACACTCATTGGAAGTCCCGTTGACTCAAGTTAGTGCTGTTACGCCCCAGGAGAATTCACATTAAAACAGCAATCACTTGAAAACAGCAGCTCTGTAATGTGGCGCTTGAACATCACCAAGAGATGAACAGTTTAAACTCAGAAGTCGGAGAATTTGGAAACGCATGGTGGAAGCGCATCGAACCAAAAAGTACCTTACACAGAATAACTGGACCTGATGAAGACTTCACATGCGGCTGACAGAGAAGAGGTAAAGCAGAAATCTAGATGTTTCGATTTCCAAGTGAGAAGCATGTAGACTTTTGCCGATGTCAGTGAGGAGTTCAGTCGACCGTTTGAGAGTGGAAGGTTTCGATGATGCGCTCAGTGATGTGGGACAAGACGGACGAGTTACAAGGTGTAGTAACCACTATCAGCCGTTGGCACAGGACGCAAGCAAGAGCGGTTTGAATCAGTAATATCCTGCTGCTGGGATCAGCCTTGTGTGACAGGCAAGGAGGGAGATCCACTCTCACAGCTGTCACTGGACATGATTATAGCTGTCTGTGGGTTTTCCCAACAGCAGTGGAAATATCATCTTCATGCATGAAACTATCCAAGTGCGCTCACGTCTATTCAAACACAGAGCGCATTCGCTCTCTCTAACTTTTGTAAAGCTATTTCACGTCCGGTTTGTCTTGTCAGTCATAAGTCTAAGCCTTTACTGGATTTTGGCCCAGCACCTCTCACGCTCAGTGGGGTCTATGCTTCAAAGATAGAATGTCAAAAGTTCATTCAGTCTCTATTGTGAGTCATTGGCTGGTCAGCTACACATCACTGCAGTGTTAATAAAATCAATTGACTGCTTGAAAGCGAGGGGAATCAGAAATCACAGTCATGCGGGAAATAAAGGAGCGACTTCATTATGCTCCTCGTGAGACCTGAAGACGCCTCTGTGCCGCTTATCAACAATTACTGCCGATTTACATTTCATTATGACATCTGGAGGCAGACGGACGCAGCGGAGACTGAGTCACAGCGAGTCAGTGCAGTCTTGTGGGGACACAATAATACAGATTGTTTAACCTATAGTTTAATTCCGTCACGGTAATTGTTGCAGAGAATTTAGCAGTAACTTCACCTTATCATTTTTTTTTAAAATTTTTTTTAATCGCTCTCCAACAGTCAATATAACGTGAATTTGAAACTGAAATTTTCAATTTCTCTTAAACCTTTGAGCTGCCCAACATGCTGATCCTTTGTTCATACTGGAATAACGTGCTTTGATGATTTGAATAAAAGATCCACACGTGTGGTTGGATTTTCTTTTTTTTTTCTCTCGCTTTTCTTTCCTTTTGACACGCATTTGCTTGAACATTGTTTTAAAAATAAGAGCTCAAGCTGTGCTCTGGCTTCTGTCGTCTGTGCAGACAGCCAACCAGGGGTGTTTGAGATTCTTGGTTTACTTCACTGTTTTGTTTTGCTTGTTCCCGAAGTTTTCCAGATGCATGAGCAACTTAATGAAAAAGTTTGCGGGGGGATTTTCATTTTTCAGTTTGTGAAAATAGACAACCTGGCGAAGCTGAATAAAAATGATGACTCCTTTTATTTAAGTATTTACTTTAATGTCTAAAATATCCCCATGGAATTGCACACCTGCTCACAGACACCTTCAATCAAAGTCAGGGGGTGGCAGTACAATATGGTGCCTGTTGAATCCAGCGTTCAAGCCAATTCCAGTACCATAAACACACCAGAGAAGGAAGATGGGAAAAGCTTGACTCAAACAATAATTATAATAACAAACAAAACATTGTTTATATGTTCCAGCTACACACAGACAGTTGTGAAATTAAATCAAACCCCTCTAGTTTTTGGCCGATATTTAAATTGTATTCTGCCTGACCAGTTGGTCATAAGCTGTAAAAACGTTTTTGCTGTCACCAATTCAGTAAATCACAAAACGCTGTGTTTCTCTTTCACTTCTTGAATGGATCTGGGTTATTTTGGGTCGAAACTCTATAAAGAGCATATTATCCCCAGAACAAGAGCAGGTGGCAGGGTCTACCTTAATGATAGGGTAAGGAGTTCTGTCACTCGGGAGAGGCTCGGAGTAGAGCCGCTACTTCTCCATGTTGAGAGGAGTCAGTTGAAGTGGCTCGGGCATCTCATGAGGATTGACCCCTGGACGCCTCCCTTTGGAGGTGTTTCAGCTGCAGCCAGCTGGGAGGAGACAGAGGGGTCGACCCAGATGGAGGGATTGTATCTCTTCATTGGTCTCGGGATCCGCCATTCGGAGCTGGTGGATGTCAAACACCTGGGAGAAGGGCGCCACCTGAAGCTGCAGCATGAGTGGATGAGGATGATAGAGGCAGTGTCACACAATGATTTGCCCCAACCAAAGTGTTTTTTTTTGTTGTTTTTTCTTTAATTTTTTTATTAAGTTTAACAGTAGCTACAGTATCCAGCATTACCTCACATTTGCAACAAAACTCTTCTGGTAAAGTCAACGGCAGCGCTGAGTGTAAACATCATTCATCAGTCACATTAAATTATGAGATTTATTTTCTCACGACTGAACTTTACCAAAGATTATAGGCAGTCTAGTAAATGATCTTTAGATAACACTGAAACGTTCCATGTTCAACTGCACTACGATACAAAAATGTCATTCATTCATGCATGTTTGTTCAGTTTTAAATATGTGCATATTGTTTTTCCTAAATGGGATAATGCTGGATCATACAATGAATGATGGAATCAGGATTTGTTTGGACCACTGGCAAATGCATCACAAGAGAAACACTTCCGTGCTTGTTGTTGTTGTCGTTGGGAGAATCTAAAAGCCAGAATTAACGGCCAACAGCCAATAGAAAGCGAGACCAGGTGATACAGAAACACACTCATGACAAAAAAAAAAAAAGAAAAATTAATGACTGATAACATCCGTGAGCTCGTGGGAGCAAAAACTATTTGCTAGTGTTTGAATCAATTATCCTGACAAACGCCTCCTGTTGTCTATCAGATGAAGCAATCTTGAATAACAACACTGTTGTCTCAAACAGTGTTCCACAAAGACAGACTGTCAGATTTAATCTCCGCACACTAACAGGCCAGTACAACTGTCTACCAGCTGGTTTAGGAAGAGATTTTGTGTACAGATTGCCAGTCTGGCTCCTGTGTGCCCACACACTGGAGGACACCTTCGCTATGAGACTCATCTCTGGCTTTTGTTTGGTCGAAACACAACACCCCAGGTTCCCTGAAGTTTCTATCTCCGCTTACATAAATACATACAACTCACATTGAGCTTTCGCCTACATGTTGTTGTTTTTGTCTTCTCCAAAAATCATCAGACTCTGGTCTTCCTCTGACTCTTTTTTTCAATATTTGCACAAACCATTTACATAAAGGCCTCTACACTGTGTGTCGAGGTGTAAAATGCCTTTTTCTAAGCTTTACATATCCTTGATATATAAATCAAAATTCATTTATCCTTAAACCAGATTTATTTGTCACAGTATAAATCCAATATTTTCATTTCATTTTTGTTTAATATTAAATCTAGGTATTTAGTTAATGACTCCACAGGATCTGTTCAGACAAACTTCACTTTTTTTTTTAACAAAATTTCAATCCTTGCAATGTTTTGTGTCACATACACGTGTTAGTTACGGCTGTTGAATGGAGCGAATGACAAAAGTATCCGACAAATAACCATCACAGCATTCTTCATGTTGTTATCATGTCAATGTTTTGTCATGTTTTGACGTATTAGGTGGTCAACTACAAGTCTGACGTGTCTTCTCCCTCTCTGATGTTCTATCCAGCAGAATGCGGACGACCTTTTAGTAGCATCAGCTGAATGTCCGAGCGATGATGAAGATTTAGAGGAGTGTGAACCGGGAAATGGTGAGTCAGCTCGGGCAGTTTTTTTCATTCTTATTGTACGAATTTCATTGTTTGACTGATTTTATCCTCTTCCACAAACCTGTGTGTCTCTTCACATGCAGCTCTGATTGGTCAAAAGTTAGCCTGTAGCATTGTCTGCTGCCGCTTTAAACTGCAGAAGGACCTCCAGCAAATGCTAGGAGGCAGTGTGCAGCCAGTTGTTTCCCCGAGTCTAACAAGGACAGACAGTTTCAACATGCTGTACGCCGCCGGGGAGGCCCAACTGCAGAGGCTTTGTTAGCGTACACAGCAGGGTCGAGCTGCGTTTGACACCGTGACAAGAGGTGCAATTCCAGGCCGCTCGTTCCGCTTCTCACCTTTGTGGTCGCTTTCAATCCGACCAAACTGCCAAGATCCATGGCAAAGTTGGAAGCTACTCCTTATACACCTTCAACAGCACACTGGCGGCCTCACACTGAGCTGCCTTTTGTAATAGGTTATCCCAAAATCCAGCTGTTTGGCACAGTGCTGTGCGGCTGTTTGGAGATGCCGTGTTAGAGGAGACAGATTGTCCACACTCCATCCAACCAATCCAAGGCGTATCAGTCAGTTATCAGTGGACTCAATTGAATCAGCGGTTCACTCTCTTGTTGTCTTGTTATCAGTGGGCAGGACGAGCGGAATTCACTCTCAGCATATGGTAATCGGCAAGAATACTGGGAGTCACTAACTATTACATTTGTTATTGGGAGAAATACACGAGGAAAACAATACAACTCTACAACTGAATGATTTTCCCTTATTGGAAAAAGAAAAAGAAGAAAAAAATTGGAAAGAAAAATAAATAAAATTTGTACGTATGTATATGAGCGCCAACTGCCAGTCAATGCAAATCTGCAATGAATGTGAGGATAGTGGCGTGTGACCACAGCTGTGTTAGTGTTAGTGTGTTAGTACGCAGGGCTTTGTAGCGCCTGCCTGAAGGGAAGGGACAGAAGGAGGCAAATCCTGGGTGAGCAGGTTCTTTCATGATGTTCCCTGCCCTCTTTCTGGCACTGGACTTTGTACACGTGCTGGATTGAGGGCAGGGGGCTCCAATAAGCCACTCCTCAGACAGTCCCGTCTGTCAGCTATAGTCTCTTCCTGTCCTGCTCCGTGTGGCTGCTGCAAACCACACAGTGATGGAGGCGGAGAGGGCCGACTGGATGATCGTAATGTAGAAATGAAGCACCAGCTGCTTAGAGACACAATGCCATTTCAACTGACTCAGGAAGTACACCCTTAATCTTGCCTCAGGATGTAGGTGATGTTCACCACTTCAGGTCCTGGGAATTTTAAGGAGTCCATGGCTGGCACAGTGCAGCTGGTCATAGTGAGGGGAGCAGTGGTGGAATCTGCCTCCTAAAGCCCACTGTCATTCCCAACCAGCCGCTCAACCTCCTGCCAAAAAGCATCCTCCTGGATCAGGCTGATGACCGTTGTGTCATCTTCAAACTTCAGTAGTATGACCGCTGGGTGAGGTTCAATTGTTGGTGCAAACAAAAGAAGCCCTAAGATTTTAAATAAATAATATTATTACAATAAATGTTGAGATCAACTGCTCATGTTCTGAGCTGTAGACCATGACAACCAAAGCTGTTGTGAGCTCTCTACATGTAGTATCAGATGTACACTGTCAATGCATGATATTGAAGAGTATGGCATTGAATTGACCAATAAGAGAAGATGGAGATGGATTTCTTTGAAGTCAAGGAATAGGAAAAGCCAGTACCCAGCAATAAAAGTGTACATATCCCCTCTTAGACTAGACAAGAAATGACTCGAAAAGCAAAAGCTCATATTCTGACAACCATGGTCAAATATATCGACAATTTTGCGTCCCATACTGACGACAAAGTCAGCCTTCAGCGTTGCATGTTGACACAATAGGTTTTCAATCCAAGCGCATGTTCCGCCTTCCACGGCACATCCAAGGATGCCAAGGACAGAGGCTGGGACTAGGTGTGCACCTTCAGTAAGTGGGGGAGCCACAAAAGGGGCTATTCATGTACTGCATATACCAAGTGACATCAAACTGTAATGTAAATTTGTGAAGAGACCGTCTGATTGTCTCCCCTTCACTAGTCTCAATCCCGCCTCTTGGAAAACTACCCAGGGTCGGAAGACTATTTTACTCAGTTGAAACACCTGTGCATCAGTGTGGAACGCAGTAGGCTGCTTTTTTCGTCAGTATAGGAAGCACTTGCAATGTCAATAGGATGATCAGGATGGGCTGAGGAAATCCCATGAACTACTTGCACTCGTCCTCACTGAGACTTTCCTCCACTATGTTGAACATACATTAAAGAGTGATTGGCAGGCGATTAAAGCAAAAAGATGCTTGTGTAAAGAAAAAAAAGTGAACCTGTATCAAGTTCAACATTCACATGTGGTTGTCTCTGTAGGTGGCTAGGACTAAAATAGAGACTCAATTCCCTTCTTATCAAAACATGAGAAATGAGAGATTTTTGGTGGTGGATGCTTTGCCCAGGATTAAGCTCCCATGAGGCATTGCTCCCTCTCGCTCTCACACGCTCTTTAATGCCCACACAAACACATTCAAAGGCTCGCAGACTTGCTCACCTGTCCCAGACAGACACCTGTCTCCCGTTTTCTTTCTAACTCTGCGGTGGGTGTCGAGTTTTCCCTCTGCGATCGTGCTTCTGGGCACGCACGCGCCCCATATCTCACCCTCCCAGATGACGAGGGACTTCCAGCAATGGATGTCAGCAGGAGGTTGGATAAGCGCCGGTGAAAAGCTGCGGACACACAGAGAAGAGTGACTATTGCTTGTAAGACGTGTCTTCGGCTTTATCACAACTTACTCCCAACACAAGGCCTGCAGAATCCCATGTTTTCAATTACGCATTAGACTAGAGCTGATATATAGCTCAGTTTTAGCGTTTTGATCCTCTGCGGTCATGAAATATTCACAATATAACACCCATTTTTTTCAATAAAATATTCAATTTTGATATCACTAACGGTTGTAACTTAGAAATGGTTAGAGATGTAGGCATACTGTAAATGAGAATAATCTTCTGTGTGACCCAACAAAGTAAATTGTTTGTTTATCATAACATCACCAGGTGGTAACCATCGTATTACAAAACTTTTTCAGATGTTAGTCTGATCCACTGGAGATAAACTTCCTCATCAGTCAAGCAACTGTGATGATGGCTTGGCATCAACACAGTCGTTCACGGCACAGCCATTAATACCACTGGTCCCTCCACTGCTATTTGTAGTGTATTTTCGCCTGCAGTCCCACTACCGCTGTCACCATTCTGACCCCTCACCACGTCCCTAGACATGGCAAAGCACCAGTATGTGCTTATGGACTGTCACAGCAAACTGTCATACTTTCTGTGTCACTGCACGTTCTTCATCAGAGTGTGGATATTCTTCTTCTCCTCCCTTTTTTCAATCTCTATTTATTCCAAACTTTGATAGAAACAAATGTTGCTCAGGTTGAAGTTCTAGGAATCCACCATCTAGTTGTGTAAAGTAGGGTCTACATGAGGCTCCGTATTTGCAGCATTGCTTGTTGAAATGTCATGATGCCGCCAGTTTCAATTTTGTGACAATGGCGCATAAAGGATTAATTCACAAAAGCCCAGACCCGAGCTCCTGCGATTACCGTTGACTAGAAGCCCTTTTATCTCCTATGCTGGTACGTTAATTCTGTGCCATCACCATGACATCACGTGACCTTTGGCACTGGGGGCAAGTGAGGCACTTATCGTTTTGTTTCATCTTTCAACTGCTCTTTGAAGCTGAGACTCCTGATGTCATGATAGAATTATTAAATATATTAATATTATTTCCCTGATATTGTTTTTTTCTGAAACACATATTTTATCTCCCATTTTAGTTTCTGCCGTCCACAAGTCGGATAACAATTGCAGATAAATAGTGTCGTGTTATGCCAGAAAATGCACACTGTCCAGTCGCTTGCTGTTGTTTTCAATAAAATGTCATAGTGAATATCAGGCAGACTTTTGCGAGGTCATGCCCTTGTCTTGTGCAGGTGAAGCAAATAGAGTACGTCTAAGATGTACGTTTAAAGACAGGAAAGACTGCGACATCCCTTTGCTTCACACTCAAACCACATGAACTGGGCCGAGGAGATGATCCATGCGGGATAGGAACGGAGCCAGATTCAGAGGCAAACTCCTCGCGAGTGACTCCAACTTTCCCCCAGCGGGCTAATTAAACTTTGACTCTGTTAGGGAGCCTTAATTACATCTGCCAATTAAAGCTTTGGTCCTCGGGTGGTGTTAATGATCCCTCATCAGAGGGGCCACGGAGCCTCAATGGAGGGGTCCAGGAACACTGAGATGAAAAGCACGTGGGGTTGTGGCAAACGTGTAGAAATGTGAAAATGTCTTCCATGGTGAGCGAGACGATACGCGGCTAACTGATTCACCGCTTGATACAATTCTGAAAGATTGTTTTAATCTCATGACATTGTCCCTCTTATACATGTCTTTACCCTTACCTCAGAGTGACCTCACTTTCATCCTCCCTGAGCTACTTATCAGTCCCAGGATGTTGTAGGCGCGATTATAACTTTTATTCCAACAAGATCAGAGCTTTGAGAAGCTCCTTAATAATTCATCAGATGACACAGAAAGCAGCTCCTGATGTTCAGCTGAGATCAAGGCGAAGAAACCCTGAGATCGGCTTATCAATGAGGAATGAACACGGGCTGAGAAGGCCGTCACCGAGTGTGACTCGGAGGTGCCGGAGATTCAGCACGATCATTGAGGATCAGTGTCTGCCTGACTTGGAAGCAAACCTTGTCAAGAGTGAAAAGAAACATCGTCTGAGAACAAGCTGCAGGCACTAAAGCATGTTTTAGCCATGTAAGGATTCTATTTAGAATGTTTAAGTTTAAATGAATCTGTTGAATTCATGTGTTTTGCTTGGTCGGGCGTTTTAACTGAATAGCGTGTCCAAGCAGACCTTGAAGCATCAGCCTCTGCTTCTTGTCTCTGATGGACTGACTGAGTTTTTATCCTTGGCCTTGATCTTACTCCTTTGCTACACTATATTACCAAAAGTATTTGCTCACCTGCCTTGACTCGCATATAAACTTAAGTGCCGTCCCATTCCTAACCCATCAATATGGTGTCGGTCCACCTTTTGCAGCGATTGGGAAGGCTGTCCACGAGGTTGAGGAGTGTGTTTATAGGAATTTTTGACCAATCTTCCTAAAGCGCATTGGTGAAGTCACACGCTGATATTGGTCGAGAAGGCCTGGCTCTCAGTCTCCCAAAGGTGTTCTGGTCAGGACTCTGGGCAGGCCAGTCAAGTTCATTACACCAGACTCTGTCATCTATGTCTTTATGGACCTGGCTTTGTGCACTGGTGCACAGTGATGTTGGAAGAGGAAGGGGCCGTTCCAAACTGCTCCCACTAGGTTGGGAGCATGGAATTGTCCAAAATGGTCTGGTATCCAGAAGTTCCTTTCACTGCAACTAAGGGGCCAAACCCAACTCCTGAAAAACAACCCCACACTATGAGTCCTCCTCCACCAAATTTCACACTGGGCAACCTCCAAACACAGACTGGTCCATCAGATTGCCAGATGGAAAAGCATGACTCATCACTCCAGAGAAAGTGTCGCCACTGCTCTATTGTCCAGTGGCGGCTGCTTTATACCACTGCACGGGGCTTTGCATTGCACTTGGTGATGTATGGCTTGAAGGCTGCAGCTCGGCCATGGAAATCCACTCCATGAAGCTCTCTTTGTTCTGTACTTATCTGAAGGCATGACATTTGGAGCTTTGTAGCAATTGACGCAGCTGACCCCTCTCCGTCGGTTTACATGGCCAACCACTTTGTGTCTGAGTTGCTGTTGTTCCCAAACTCTTCCTTGTTCTTATAACAAGGCTGACATTGATTGTGGAGTATTTAGGAGCGAGGGACTAGATTTGTTGCACTGCTGGCATCCCATGACAGCTCCACGCTGGACTTCACTGAGCTCCTGAGAGCGGCCCATTCTTTCACAAATGTTTGTCAAAGCAGTCTGCAGAACTAGGTGCTTGATTTATACACCTGTGGCCACCTGACACCTGTTTCGGATCATTTGGGTGGGTGAGCAAATAGGTTTATATATGTGCTACAGATGCAAACAAGACTAAATTAAATAGCAACAGTGGAGCATCCTCACTCCACCAAATCTCAGATTTTTTTTTCTTATAAATCCCACGCAATAATCACTATCACTATGATGAGTAGCATTCCACCTCTTGGCTGGAGCAGATTTATGTCAGGACGTTTGCTCTGTTCTACAGCATAATTTCCACATCAGGAAATGTTTCCCTGCGATGGACTGGTTGCTTTGTGTACATGTCTGTAATTGTGCTCCCACCACTGAGATGTTGTGAAATGTAATCGAACAGCCTTAGATTAAACTGTGTAGATGATCAAATCTAAACAAGGCTTATCCTCACAAGAAAGTGGCACACAACCACAACTCCACTTGTTTGTGAGAAGGCAGTGGGAAGGTGATTAAAGCCCCAGAACTCAGGAGGCTCTCTTGTTTTCTAGCGCTGCCCCTCACTCTCAGAGCCAAACAGTTCCAACGTTATGATCAGAAACAAACAGTGATGCTTTGTACTAGAGATTCACCTAAAATGTATTCTTGTTCCTGAGCTGTGAACAGTTTTATTTGGCAAAATCCCTCCACTTGAGAAGTGCAGACAGAAGCCGTGCTTTTTTAAAAACCTCTCTGGTGGTGGTGATTGTTGTGGTTAGTCAGACCAGATGGCGAAACACATCCATCAAGCCATGGTACTGGAGCAAAAGCAGGGCGGCACACCGCGACGTCTAAGGCAGTCGTGTTGTCTGACCGTCATTGTATTGGTTTGTGTATGAGTGACTTGCTTACACGCCTGTAAACGCATGAGGTTTAAAGCAGGCATTTCACTAGGACACGCCACTGGATCATCCTCTCATCGGATCTGACTGACAGATGCCGCTGAAGAGGTTCTGAATATTCCACGCGGGTGCGAGCGGCTCGACGTGAACTGCACAGTAACAATGTTTGTCAGAGCGATAGACAACGGCGTTTCAGCATCCATCATCCGTGCTTCTCATTCTAAACTAATAGACGCTGGCTGGCTCGCAGAAATTTCATCATGATTCCTCGCCGTGGCAACGCCACCTCTGCTGTTCAAATCAGTGCAGTCAAACTCAATCAATCACGCAAAAGATCTGCGAGTATCTCCCTCCTCAACATCTAAATGACGACAGTGTCGCTGAGATCATAGCGTCCCCTCTTATCTTTCGAAAGGTTTATTGCGCTTGTTCCAATCTTTAATATTGAGATTCAATTCGGGTAATGGCGTGAAATAAATGTTTGATCATTAGGAGGATGTCAAGGAGGAGACAGGATAGATTAAACGCTTGGTTTAGGAGGCCTCAGATGTGGGGGTCACATGGAGTCTACAGTGCGGGCAGTCGTGGAAGATCACCAGCAACAGATGCCATGTGAATTAAGAGACAAGCTGAAGACAGGAGGCGGAAGTTATGTCACTGAGGGAGGACAAACACCTGGGATCAGCGGAAATGGATGAGCAGGGCACTGCACAAAGCTGTGCGATCTGCAGTGCAGTTACTCCCAGCCCTAATCTCTAGGTGAGAGCCAGTTAAAGGTTGTCCAACCCACATCCTCTCTGTCAGAGCTCCACCTCAACTGTTCTTTCTTCCTCTGCTTACGGCACACTAGTGTACATATTTGGGTCAAAACAATAATGCGGTGTGATTCCAGTACAACTGTGTCACAAGTTTTGTTTTGCTAAAGGTACGGAGATCTTGGAGGCCTTTAAAAAAGGGACATCACAGACTCACAGAAGAACAGTCAGAGCTGCATGTGAACACTCCAGGTTCTGATGGGAAAACCCTCGGTTTTGTTTCCATGGTTAACAGCATTTCTTGATGACTGTGTGTGAAGGCTGAGATTCATTATTTTTGCTTGCCACGAGTCAGATGGGACAGTGACACATGGCCTGCAGGCTTTGGCTGGAGTGGCAAACAAACAAGTGATTTGCTGGAATATTAGTTTAAAACAAACTTGGTAAACAGTTCCCAATACCACGCTATTGTTTTATAATTGATTATGTGTCAGCACTAACCATCTGGATGGATGTAGAAAAGATTCAGTTAAAGGTAAATTGTCTAACCCTGGCCTTTTGTGATGAAAAAGTAACCAGTTCTTACACACCTTGCTTTGCTTTGCAGCCCCCGAAATTTACTCATAGAGGCAGATTAATGGCTTTAAAAATTGGTTGCAAAGGAAGACAGGCGCCACTTTGAGAAGAGAATTGCTCTGAAACATTAACATTGCTTTGCTTTCGGTGACGGTCAACACAGCTCCAGAAGTTTCTCAGTGATAAAACCAAACTTTTAAGAGTGAGCCAACAAACTTGGTATTCCCATCAGTGGTTTAATCCACAGTGAGTATTGTACGAGCTCACACTGTAGGCTGATAACTTACCCCGGTATCCAAAACAAATTGAAAAGCGCTGCCAGTAAAATATGTAAGGAGAAGTTTTGCCCATGAAACGATTCACAAAGCTCATCTGTCCTATCAGCCTCCAAGGTGAAACTCAGCCCACAAACACAGTGGAAAACAAATGATTGCCATGGAAACTAGCCTTTCTCACATTGAAAAAAAAAGTATCCTTCAGAGAAGTTTGGGATGAGTTAAAGTTGTTCTTCCTTCCACAGCTTTGACACTGTTTGTTTTTCAAGGCCAGCCTGAGTGTGTTTGTGTCTGTGTGCAAGTGGGGATGTGTTGAAATGCTGTGGCTTGTTTAATTGAAAAAATGTTGAATGTCTATCAAGGGTCTGGGCAAAGGGTCGATCTGGGTCATCGGTGATACTAGTGTAGTCAAGCCAAACGTCAATTTCCTTGGCCGAATCTCAACAGATTTTAAAGGCGAGCTGAACATCAAAGTACACATCTTTCCTCACAGTGGTGCTTCTATGAAGACATACCAATTTACACCTAAGAAGTTTAAACATTTCTACTGCAAAGTCTTGAATATATTATAATGTGATAATGAGGCAAAGCAGAGGTGTTCTTCTGACACATCTGAAAAGTAAAAGAAATGCGAGAATTAGAGACAATACTGAATTTAATTCCATCCTGCAAAATATTTGGACTGAAGTGACTCCTTGTTTATTATAATCAGGTATAAAAAAAAAGCAAGTATTATCAGAAACCTGTGTATTTGCAGTTGTACGTTCTGCAGTAAATCCTAAATAAAGAACAATAGAAAACAGAGAACAATGATTAATATGGCGATCAGTGATCAGTCGCGAAATGCCATTATGGTGGATGATGAATTGCTTTCTTGAAAAGGTCATTTTATGTATTTATCTCTTTCATTACCTTAATCCCACAATTCTACATCAAAATGTATTGTCACGTTCGACATCGTATTCGACATAGCGTTGTTACTTTGTTGCCTAGCAACAAACTTATTAAATACTCAAACTCAGCTATGCGTCACTGCAGTTCTCTGCACAGGTCACTGCCATGTCACCAGGGGAGTTTTTTATATTTACCACCAGATGAACCATTTCTGTCACGTGACCACTTCTCTTCCTGGCCCATACACAAAAGCATATCTTTGTTATCGTGAACCCGCCCACGCCGCGCTGCAAGATTTGAACTGCCCTTCAATTGATTCAGAGACATTCTCACTTCCACCACGCTTTATTTTACAAGGAATCACATTATCGTAGAAAGCATTGCTGGTAGGATTTCAGCTCGCTTTTAAACTGCCTGCTTCCTCCCCTTAACACCCTTTCGAACACTGACTGACCTCATCAAATGAGTCAAGCCAGAGTCATGGTCTTATGCTGCTGACGATTCTTAATACTCTGATAATTCTCTTTCCCATTCGTGTTGTGATCTAATCCACCACCTGCTATGTATAACTGACAACGCATTACCAGAGAAGTGTTGATTTATCCTTGTTTGCCTCCTAACATTTTTGAACCCACTCCCCCCTTTTATGAAAGCAACTCTTCTATTCAGGTTGGGGGACTTTGTCATTGCGCAACAGGAATTTGGCTCTTTTTTACATTACGTGTGCTTGCAGCTTAAAAATAATAATAAATAAACCCTGTTAATCTCATCGGGAATCATGCAAGAAATACTGCACTTAACACATGGAATTTTGGATAGAAATATGAGGGGGACCATGTTTGCTGCAGGAATAAATATTAATGGGATTATTCATGAGCCACAGAATCTGCTATGCCCATGAAAGGAGGTGGGATGGGGGTTTGCAAAGAGGCACTTGATACGAGAAATTGGTATAAACTGTCTGCGCACTGAAGACCAAAAAAAGGTTCAAGGGAGGGGTTCGGGAGGGGGAGATGTTTATCACTATCCAAGAACAATCTTACACAGCTTTCTTTTTGTAATTTTTTTTTTTCATGCAAAAATCATGCGGCCAATTTGTTGATGTAAGTGACCTGAACCTCGTGGTTTGCTATCTTATTTAAACAATCTCAGCAGAGTAATGTCAGCGCTAATGTAGCAAGGCTAGCGCAATTAGCAGTGAAGGCTAGGCTGTGTAGCTGCTAAGTTTCCCAGTGATATTTGTACTTTATGTTCTTTGTGTTAAGGTCAGTGCAGAATAATAAAGCCAGGATTTGTACATACTTACTGTTTGTTTGATCTGTCATACATTCAAGATATTTCATATTTTAACCAGAATAGACTAAAACTAGGCAACTAACCTCAAGTGAACTGATACTGGTGTTGACTTCTGTCTTTCAGGTGGTCATTCAATTGTGGATTCTAACTCGCTTTCCGTTGTCTTTTTCTTGTTCTAGGAGGTGAATTAGTGTTGCCCATTATTACTGTGGACTCCCTTGACCCCCCATCAATTGCCACCCGCTACCCAGTAATCCCTTCGCCCCCAACTACGTATCGCCCCTTCCTCACTTTGCTCGAAACCACCAAAGAGTCACTCCCCTTGCCCAACATGCGACCTCCTTGTCCTTTGGACCAAGAAGACTGTGAGGAAACCATTGAGGTGTCCGCCTATGGCTCGGGGGAGATGACCGAGTCGGATGACGAGGATTATTACAAAAATTCCCCCTTGGTCACTGACAGGACTGTCCTCCCTCCTCCCCCTGCAGTTGAGGGTGGCGTCCAAAACCCCCGTGACCGCCACTTCTCCCGTTTTCCCAATTCCAACCGCCCACCTATGTCCAGCACTCCCACCGCCAACCCTGACCAGCTCAACCCGCGTGTAAAATCCGCAGTGGGCGGTAGCAGTAATAACATACCTGCCGGTAAAATGAATACCCGAGATCAGGTGTTACTGCCGCCAACCCATCCCTCATCAGACCCAGGCCACCGCAGAGTTCCAGGAATAACGTACCCTCCAAATTTTCCCCATGTTCCCACTCCAGACCCTACGTCTCCAGACAAAGGCCTACCAGGAGCCGTGGAGGTACAGCAGTCCAGCAGCACCACAGGAATGGTGGTAGGAATCGTAGCAGCTGCAGCCCTCTGCATCCTCATCCTCCTCTATGCCATGTACAAGTACCGCAACCGAGATGAAGGTTCCTACCAAGTGGACCAGACTCGCAACTACATCAGCAACTCTGCCACGCAGAGCAACGGCACCCTGGTGAAAGAGAAACAGCCCAGCACTGCCAAGACCGTCACCAAGAACAAGAAAAACAAAGACAAAGAGTACTACGTCTGAGGCAGAGTTGCCGTGACACCCAGAGATGGACCGCAGACACACTAAGGGAGGAGACGAGGGAGAGGAAGAGAGCGGGAGGGAGTTGAGGTAGTTGTGGGAGACGGTACCTATTACTAAGACATGTTTCGATCTCAGTATTGTCAGGTGGCTTTAGGACCACATCTGTAACATCTTGTTCCTTACCCTGATTTGACTTTGAGGCCACAGATATGAACACAAATGTGCCAACAACCAAATGCTGAGAACAACAGAGATGCGTGTGGTCCAGTATGACTCGTAGTCGAATTTCTTAAATACTGTAGGAAAACAGCGCCATCAGTATTTGTCTGTCCTTGAAACTGAAGTGAGCTTGTTGAGTGGACCATCATTCTTTAGAGGGTTTCGACTTGGCACCTCTCTGTAAAAGTCTCTGTAACAGCCAGCGTTTAGAAACTCAGTGTCAAATCCACCAAGTGTTCAACCTAACTGACATACTTCTCTCTCTTCTCTTCCTCTCACTGACTTGAAAACTCTCCTCTCTTTGTCTACGGTTCTCAGCAGTGAATGCGACATTAACTCTGCCGTGTTTCAAGCATGTAGTATTCATTTAAAAAGAGATACGATTTTTCTTTTTGTGGAATTTCTTAAAAAAAAAGAAAAATATTGATCATAAACGTAGCAACCGTGTGAGATACCACCACTCCGAACTCTTTGATGCTAACTCTAGCCGCCAAAAACTTGAGGCCAAAAAAAGAACCCTTGGTCGTCCTTTGTTCCAGCAGATCTGTGTCATGTGTTTCCAGGTCTGCTCGGTGCCTCCTAGTGTGCCGGCAGGAGACTGCGTTGAGTCTTTACTAACCACCTTAAAACAGAACAAACCTCCAGCAAACAGGATGAACTCTACGATTATAAATGTATGTGTAGACGTTGCAGAAACCCACGGACCTACATCGTGCGGCATTTCGCTGACGCTTGAAAGCGAAAGGACTTTAGGATTTTCAACGTCAGAGCATCGGCTAAATCCTGGATCAACCCCTTCATCAACAGCGTGGCCAATGCCTCTGCCACTTTGTTTTTTTGTTTTTTAATCCTTTTTCTTCAGAGAAACGAGGGACCTTTAAGGGGACAATCCAAATTCATCTTGCTGGTGTGATATTCCTTGCAATTCCTTTGTCTGGCCAGCCTGGACTGATGGCAGCCAGCAGGCAAACTTCTAGGGAAGAGCATATTACTAAAGGTGAACAGGCGTTCCCTTTGGAAGATGTACTGCAGAACTCAAGTATACCGATTTTCAATTAAAAAAAGAAAATGAACCATGAAAAGAAAAATCGAGAAAAAAGTTTGTGAAATGTCTAAATATTTGACTCTCATCCCATTACTACGAGAAATGTGTTTCCCATTCCATCGTTCCTGTTTGGAGAAAAAAATGACTGATTCTGGGAAAATGAAATTTCTATCGCTTTGTTTGTTTCGGAAGAGGAGCAAATATGGCTTGGGATATATATGGAAGTACACATTTTCCCTTTTCTTTCATCAGCCGTATGTCTATATTTTTGTATTTCTTTTCCCTTTACGGCAGGTTTTATGTCCGCATACCATGTGGCAGAATCGCCATCCATTATATCTTTTTTTTTTTTTTTTAACTATATCTATTTTCATATTAACGGCCAGAGACGGAAGAGGAAATTGTTTCATTTGCAGCAAATTCATTTCTGCTGCCAAGAGTTTGTCTAGTTTCTCTACCCGATGCCATCCAAACATACTCCCCCCAGTATCTTCCTGTTCTTTCTAAATGTTATTGTAAAGTGTTCCAGTGAGATGACTCTAAATATGTGTACATTAACAGAGGGAATACACTTGGTTATATACTTCTTACTTCCTGTGTCGTGTGGTCTGTTTATCCATGCATAGAAATCGAGATGTTGCAGCTGATCATATTAATTGCCGCACAACTTCAGTGTATAGGAAAATGCTGCATAACCAGATGCCTCAGATTCAACTCAAAACTCAACAAAAAATGAAAAAATGAAGTACCTTCATTTTCTTCAAAGCCAAAAAATGTTCATAGGATGATGAGAATGGTTTGATTAGCGACAAGCTAACAGGTTTCATGACACAGCGTCCCCATTTTCAGAGCCATCACTAGTTTTAGTAACATCCCTGATCAGCAGGGAGGGCTGCAGAGTTTTGTTCAGAATGCAGCAGATGCCCAGAGTGCCAGAGCAGGTAGACGGAAATATTGATAGCATGGGAACTGAGTGAAAGCACATTTAAGGAAAACATCAAAGATTGTTTTTCACAGAATAATAAATCCAAAGAAATCAACCTACCTTTTTTTTTTTTTGAATCAGCACCCTCCAGGTCAACTTCAGCCCAACATACAGGTAAAACATATAGTGGGACCTTTGAACTAAAATTGTATTCATTCTAGAAGCTGTTGAAAACGTTCAAGATTGGAAACTTGAAAAGCAAAGAAGATTGAACCACTTTCTTAACTATGAACAAGTCAGAAAAGTTGGAAAAGTTAATTCACACTCTGGTTTGTTCCAGTGTATATCAGGACAGTTAATACAGGATCAATTTCAGGACTGCTGCAAAGACCACCTGTCGTGCCGGGCCAATAGAAAGTTGAGAGCCACGACTGAAAAGTGCAGGTCCATCGGCACCGAAAACCTGTCCCTTGCTAAATAACTGAGCCAGGTTTTCTGGCTCTAAGTGTCATTTATTCAGTGAAAATGCAAAAGCTGCTGCTGCAGCCCACACACCCAACAACAACAACCATCAATTCAATATCCTGTCTTTTCTGTACTTTAACCACTATGCTCCCCTCCACCCCTTAGCTCATTGAGCAGTGCATTTGGGCATATTGCTTTTCCCAACCTAAGTTTGTCCCGTTTTTTAACAACGATAAACAGGACTTGAACGGAACAGGCACTACAAGTTCAGTGGTCCCACTGTATATGCTACCAAACCCCTCCTACTCCAAACCTACATGACAGTCTGCTGAATTACAATGACATTAGAATAGACACAATAATAATATCACAATATATTTCATTCTCAACTCAAGAGAAAATATGTGAAAACAGTTCCGTAGTATCCCAGCTACAGTATTTGGTCACCCATGCCGGACCACCATTTAGCATAACAATTGCTTACTTGGATTTCTATGTACTATAGATTTCTCTGAACGTCATGAACTCATCGGGATGCTTCTGTTCTGATAAAACTTAGTCACATTGAGTTGAGACTGCAGCGTCTGTGCTCTGCTTGAACGAAGAGGAGGATCTACCATCAAAGGTCCAAACAACTTTTGAGAAAAGGTTTGTATTTGGTTAGGTGAAAGTGAGTGGCAACAGGGAGGTACTGTTTTTGCTTCCTTGGCAGGGGACCATATCGGCGGAGTTCTCTGAAGGTCACATTTGGACACAAAGTCATGAAACCAGCATTTGAATCACGGGATCAATGTCTTGCTGTCCTGGATAAAACCTGAACTCTGGCCCTGGATGGATGGATTTGGTTCCTGAAAGATGAAGAACAGTGGTGTTTATTGGCTTTCCTCAAGACCGCACTGTGATGTGGAAGAAATTGTGGTCCATATTCCAAATAAAAATGGATGAACAGAACAGTGTTTTTTCAAATTCAGTCTATAGCTGCATATTCTGACTTTTACAGAAAAGGAAAAATGAAAAATCCAGACATTCATTTCAATGTACGTGCTACTTCAATTGGACAGCAGTGATCGGTCAGTCAGGTGTCAACAGTCGCCTAATTTTTACAGGTCACTAGATGTTGCTGTCGGCTATATAGTGTTTTTTGAACCACTATTTCAATGAAACCTCACATCATTTCCAAACCAAGAGCACTGCTTAGTATAATACGCTGTGTCACAAAACCTCATCAACCTTCAATACTGCTTCATGATGCCTCACCTTCCGTCACGTGTGGATGGTAAATGTTAAACAATCTGTAGAGTTTTACACCCATTTACATTGTATCAAAAATATCTTCAGCGGCTAAGAAAAAATATGTGGGAACTAATTACTTTTGTGAGACGCCATAAATACCGTTGTCAAAGAACAAAGCGGAACTGGAAGAGCACAAGACTGGGAAATAGGGGTGTAACCATTCATTTTTAAAACTACTGGATTAATATTATGGTTTGCGACTGCCAATGCGATTCAAGAAGGACATTGGTCCATTTAGAACAATACAATTTAAAAAACTAGAAAATGTGGTGGAGTCTCCACGTCAGGGTTTGTTTATCCAGGATAAAGATAAAATGTATACATCAAAATAAAATGCAACATTTCTTCAGGTTAAATAAGCAGTGGTAAAGCTGCTACTATGATTTTAATGAACCAACAATGGTGCACACATACAGGGGTTGGACTAAATAATGGAAACACCTAAAAGCTTTTTTAGCTTTAAGGTGTTACCATTATTTAGTCCAACCCCTGTATCTAACTGCGGTAACACTGCTGGAGGTACCTTTGCAGGGAGTCATATTTTACTACCCTTTAGAAATCCAACTAACCACTACCATGGCCTGTTCAGAAGATCTTCATTCTTGAAAAAGCCAAAATGTTCCCAAACTCTGGACCGCAACAAAGGCCTGATAATTTCTTGCAGAGCCACTTCCACTCTGCCATCCGCCATGCTGTTTTGTTTACTGCTGGAGCGCGCTGATGACATCGCAGACGGCCGTGAGCTAATGCAGTGTTGTACATTTTTTAATGTATTGTTGATACATTCAGTTGATGACGTGTTGAAACAATGTCACGTTGATATATGCAGTTCAGAAGGCCAACTGGCCGAGCACAGAGTTATGTAGTTGTATCGGAGAAATATTCATAGTTAAATCGATGTACTGTATTACACAAACAACTGCACTGCGGTTATGAATGGATTGTTATAAGTAATTACAATAGCAATAATCGCTTGTTTGTGATGATTTCTATTCGCTCCTCTGATGTCGATGAAATAGAAACAGGTAAAACAGATACTGTAGGCAGTTTCCTCGAAACCCAGCTTTAGCAGTCTTCCATTTTGTGAAAACTGCTTTGAGAACAATTTCCCTCACAACTCTGAAGTGGAAATCATATCCAAGCACCAGCAGCGCGGCAGCGCTAGCTAAAGATTATGGGCAGGAATGTTAATGTTTCTAACTTTGAAGCGTAAACCTCCACCTCAAGGACGTCTCCAATTTTGTACAACAAGCCGCAGCCAAGGCTTCACATCTTATTTAAGTCCCGGTTGAAAAGACCAGCCAAGAGCTCAGCTTTACAGTCGGGGCGGCATCTTATTCATAATGCAAGATTTCTTTTAATTATATTTTCAGGGAAGAGACAGAAGTGAAGAGCACAGACGATGACACACATGAAAACAAAGAACTGAGTCGTTGCATATATGTGTGTTAATCCGTTGCAAGGATGACTTTCTTTAAATATATATCATACACTCATTAATGGTGTTTTGTCCCCCTTTGCTATTGTCAAATGAGTCAGAACATTTTAACCACTGAACAACTAGAACTCACTGCAGAAAAATGCCTCTTTTGATCAAACACAGTGAACATATTCAAATAACTTCTAGTCAAATACCTGAGACAGGCTGAAAAAGCAGCAGCTTCCGTAAAGATGACTGTAAATTGTGTTTTATTAGGCACAACTAGACTCGTCTATTAGACCAACAGGGGATCCCATTATTCCAGCGAGCTGGTTCTGGTCTTATTTGTCACAGCTTGATGTGCCTGGCAAACCTCCAATTAAAGGCAACCATGTGTTATCCTTTCTTGGCCTCAAATATATTTGTGCACCATTTAGTTTTTCATAATAGGTCGGCACAGCGCTAGACCACATACTGTACAATTATTTGCTACTATAACACATCAATTTAACAACTCTGTGTGAGCGCTGTACCAGACATTTGGAGGCACTGACTTCTTCAGTCAAAGATGCAAAATATAGAACATTAAACGGGCTGACTGTAGTAGACAGCACGGCAACAGTCACAGGTGCCGGCACATTCCTTCTATTCTGATCCTGAGCCGTGAATCGATCATGACTGTGCAGATTAAAAGGAAAATATAGCTGCTTATGTGAAGACGGGCAGGAAGTGTCTTGTGGGCCAATTAAAAGTGGACCGGCGACCCAAGCAAGTGCTGGATGAAGAATTGTTCTGTGTGTTATCACACACGCTTCATCAAGGAGGGCTAATGAATATTCTGGAAGCATGTGTCTGTGATTTATAACTACATCCTGGGGCAAATGCTGAGCAGCAGGAGAGGAGCAACCCATGAGTCGACCAGTAATCCGCGAGCCTTTTTTTCACCACTGGTCGGTTTCGGCAGTCAGTGGAAAGCAAGTATCATTTCTTGACCGATGATGTTGCTTTTTTCTATGATAGTCAGAGATGGGAACTTGAGTCTGTGACCTGGACTTCAACCTAACTTAAGTTAGATTGAAGCGATTTAAAACCTGACTTGGATTTAAGCACAAAACACTCAAAACTCAACTCAAAGCCGACCAATACAGTGTCCCCGAATGTCACACATAAGCACAAACGTGCAGCCCACAGCCAGCCACCCAACAATAACAAGTGGCTGTGCCACCAGCTGTTGCGGCTCCCTTGGTCATTTTACTTATGGTGACAACAACAGCGAAAAGGGCAAATAACTGTCTGAGAACAGCAACATCTGTGCATACTGAATCAAATATTCTGAATCGAGCACGCTAAATTATGTGGATAAACGCAGCCAGATAAGTCAGTCATGTAGCGCCCTTTTACAGCACTATCCACTGAATAGTGAGTTTCTCTGCAGCGTTCCCTTTAAAAAAGTTGGAGGTCGATTTTATTTGTCAAGTCCCCTCCTGCTGTGCTTTTATTTTGTATGGACGCTTCCTGTGTGTGTTTTGTGCCTTGACAGATCGGGCACGAGTGGCAGCTACACTGCATTTCCTGTGGTTTCCTGTGTGGTATGCTGAGCGTTTCATCATTCGGATCTCTATTTTTCCTCCTCCTGTTTTATCCTGACCTTGATTTCTCCTACTCTTTTGTTTGGACTGACGTTGATCGTCATTTATTCTCTGTTGAAGACTCCCTTTGTTGTCGTTATGGACTTTAGACTGCATCCCGTTTGTGTTGGCTCTGCCGTTTTTGTTTATTAAACACTATGTTCATCCTCGCCTCTCTTACTTCCTGTGGCTGAGTCACCTGTCTTTTCTGAGCCCCCTGACATTATTTCCAAATTAAAAGGCAATATTGAGCTCTGGAAAGCTTTTCCTCTGTCCATGATACTGTTTCAAAGTTTGTTGTCACTCAGACAATTTTGCGTTTTTCATGAAAAGTCATGCTTTTATTCATCAAATGAGTTGCAAAATGAATAGAAAATACAGTCAAGACATTGACATGGTTAAATATTAAATAATAACTTTTCAAAGATTGCTCCGTTTGCGGCAATTACAGCATTGCAGACCTATGGCATTCTAGCTGTTGGTTTGTTGAGCTACCTGCAGAAATTTCATCCCACGCTTTCAGAAGTCCCTCCCACAAATTGGATTGGCTTGACAGGCACTTCTTGCGTACCATATGGCCAAGCTGCTCCCACAACAGCTCAATGGGGTTGAGATCTGGTGAGTCAGCTGGCTACTCCATTACAGGTAGAATACCAGCTGCCTGCTTCTTCTCTAAATAGTTCTTGCATAATTTGGATGTGCTTTGGGTCACTGTCCTGTTGTGGGATGAAATTGGTTCCAGTTAAATGCTGTCCACAGACGATGCTGCAACATGAAGCCTTGCATTTTACCAGCACCATAGCAACCCCAGAACACAAGGTTGCACAAGGGTTTTCTAATCATCCAATCGCCTTCTCACTCAAATAGCAAACACAATGTACCATACGAACACTGGGGTAATGGTCGCTGGAAATGGGGCCCCTATACACACCGATGTAGATATTGCATCAAAACCCAGCGAGACTACTCATTTACCACATTGACAATTGACAATATATAGACTGCATTCCTGATCGGGATAATGTTATCTTCATTGAAAAAAACAGTGTTTTCTTTCAGAAATGAAGACATTTCAAAGTGGCCCCAAACTTATGAGCGGTGGTAAATACATTTGATAAAAAAAAACATTTTCCCTCCAAAAATATCTTCTTATCTGTCAAACTCTGTGCATCTATTTGACAGCTGCAATTTACATTCTATTATTTTATAATAATATATAATAAAACAATAAAACTCATGGGATTGTAAAAGTTTAGACATTATTGTTGGGCTGCCAAATTCAGATAGTTTTCTTTTGGCTCAACGCCTGATGATATCCCTTCCACTGCCCCCTTGTGGGGTTCATATAGAAAATTAAAAGGGCACTAAAGGTCAGTGATCCTTCTCCTATAACTGGAAAAACCCTCAGACCTTAAGAGAGGAGGATTTGCTCTTACTAAAGCTGTTGAGATGTTAAATCAGCGTTTGTGCAACGTTAAATGGGTGCATGCTTTTGTTCCAAATGAATAAAGAGGACACCGTCTCACCTGGCAGGTGTCTGGAGGCTGTCTGGCCCAAACAGCTGACCCCTGAATGGTTAACCTACATGTTCTTGCAGGGTAGGGACAAAAACCTGCACCCACTGCAGCCCATTTGTGGATCAGTTTGACACCATTCAACCAATAGAAGTCATTCATTACTTTTGATTTCATCTGTGATCCATATTTAATCTACATGTAAAATGACACGAAACCATGTAAGCAGCGCAAATATATTTATTTTTCATCGAAAAGTCCAATCAGCAGCAGAAACAGTTTTTACTGGTGGGGGGGCAGCATCACTTTCTTTGTCATTTTTTTTCAAGAACTTCTCCGTAGTTGTTAACTATCACAGATTTGCAGCTGTCAAGTCAATTCAGTGATACTCTACTGCTACCATACGTGACTCATGTATTAAAACTGAGCTTCTCGTGGCCCAAAAAAGTGGCCCTCTAGGAGGCACTCGCGGCCCAACCATGGGCCCCGGCCCTATGGTTAAGAATCACTACTCTACACAATCTAAGGCTTAAGGCTTCCCTCATTGATACACCATGCTCTCACACAAGGAATGTCTGTTTAAAAACGTATCACGATGGAACGGAAGTCACCTTTATCCCCACCTTTTCAATGATAGTTGACTGAAATGACATCTGTCATATGAGTGGATAGGAGTGGATGGATAGTTTGAAGTTTTTAGAAGTTTGACCTTGGGTTGGGAGACTTCCTTTCACATTTGTCCAACAATAACTACAATGACAGACTGTAACTCTCCTATTGTCATGCGATAATCTATTATGATCTTTTTCATTGGGCCTATTGTTGTTGCTGACATTATTATTTTTATTATTATTTTTATTTAGATTGGTGGGTGAAGGTGCTCAGAGCCTGTAGCCTGTTCTCATCAGTCCTGCTCCATAGAAAGCGTTTTGACCTCTTGTGTTTGTCCCGGAGACCTTAGTAGCGCCCGGTCCAAGTCGGATTCTGATGGCGTCTGCTTCAAATGAAAATAAACATTAGGACAGTTTTTTTTTTGTTTTATTTTTATTTTAGATCTCTCACAACCCATCTCTCACTAGACCTAGTTCCGGATCAAAACATGTCCACAAACAAGAGGAGCCAGTCACGCTCAGTAAGTACAAGACTTTCCTCTTTGTTGGTCTGTTTCCACAATTCAAACCCATACGAAAACCAGCACATCCCTCCCCTTCGGGGGCTCTCTGGATGCGGGCTCTCGAAAAGGTATTTCGTCTCTTTACAAGTATTTCCTCTCTATTTCATCATCTGATTTTCATCTGTCTGATGTGCCCAGTGACCTTTTTTTTCTCTGTTTACCCACCAATCTCAGGGATTCTGAAGTGTGCAGAGACCACGCCGCACCCGGGCAGCTCAGGGAGTCCAGGCCGGCCCTCTGTGCCAAACATTCATCAAATTAAAGGGGAAGAGCGCGAAGACAAAGCTTTGGCATCGCATGGCCTGCAGCTACCAGCTTTGAAGTAAACGTGCCTCAGAACTTGACTTTCGCAAGTACTATGACATCACTGCATCGCCAGACAATCAGCATTGACACCACTGCGGCAATTTATTGAGGCGTTGAAGCGAGAGCACACACACTCAGACCGTGGCGCCGCGCTCACATCTCAGAGGCCGTTTTAAATTGGACTCCGTAATTTGCTCCGCGGAGCAAAAGTTCACAGGATCGTTTGATATGTTAAAATCTGTGAGCCACACCGCAGTCAGTGGATCCCGACTGGGACATACCTTAAAAGGCCGTTCTCTGTGACAAAAACTTTAAAGGAGTGTTTTAATAAACATTTGTTTGAAATGGCAAACATGGCTAGTGGCGAGTCACTTAGTGACGATATCAACTAAACTACATGTCATTACTGTCTTACTCCAACAGGGTCCAGGATTTGAATTCAGCTTGATGCAACACTGGGTTCTGGAGTAAACCTGGTGGATCAAAGTGAATTGGCCCTCGGGATCAACCACCTGGCGAGAAAAAAAGAGAAAACTGTCAGGACGGCAGAGAAGAGTATCTTTATACTGGCTTTTAGCTAAAGGGCATCCTAAACTGCAAAACATGAAAAAATGGATGCCCTCCAGCGCTCAAAACCGGATGCCCTGTTGGTATTGATAGTGCCCGTATAATGCCCAGCTCGTAGTGTCATGTCACTGGTTTACATTAAATTGTATTTATGCCCGGTAATTTGGCTGAATATGATCCAAATTGGCAGATTCTCCAACCTTTCGCAACCATATTTTGGCCATTGCGGTCGCCATATTTTACTGTAGTTTACTGTAATCTCGCTGTGAGTCGCAACACTCGCGGCACGGAAGCGCTGTGCTATTGATGGGATGTCTGACACTGAGGACAGGTTTAACTAGATGCTTACAGCTTTGTATTTTACCAAGCAAGCTGTTAGTTGTCAGTCGGCATGGTGAGCCGGGAGGGGGTGGGGTTAGAGGCGGGGTTATGGGTCAGGGGCGGGGTTTTGGAAGCCCTGTTTCAAAATCCTAGCTAAAAGCCGGTATCATTACGAATGTGCCTTTTACTTAAAATGTACATGAAAAAAATGTCAGGACACATCACTGCCTCTCCCCCCCTCTCCTCTAGACTGCGCTAGAGAGCAGTGAGTAGCGGAGGGCTGGCACGACTTTATGAATCAGTGTCCTCATTATCAGATGTTATCAGCGATTTCTTTGATGTCGATGAGACTTGAGTTTTCATTTCCCAGCCCTTTTGGTTTAATCCACATGACTCATCTAACAGTCCGTCAGGAAAAAGAAGCAAGGTGTTGAGCTGCTGCTAAACTGACAGCACCCATCTTGAATTCCTTAAATTGAGTGATGAAGGTTGTGCGTGTCGGGGCAGCTCTTGACAAAACACTGTCCTTGTGAGGACCGTATGACTGGTGTGTGTGAGAGAGTGAATAGCGTTGATCACGTTTATATTTATCTATAGGATTCAAGCCGTACTCCCACTCCTGGAGAGTACGATGAGCAGAGATACTAAGCGAGTGTCTCCCGGCATCACCTCTCTTTCTGCTTGCACGATTCTCTTCCATCCTTCCTGTTGCACTCATCCTTCAGCCTCGCTCTCTCCCTCTTCACAACATTGGTCACGCTATTTAGTCTAATTGACAGCACCTCCAGGGCATGACGCAAATAGAGCCGCGATTTACAAGTGAAATATACGAAGCAGCGCGTGAATGGGACGAAGCCAGCAGCTGGAAGATGATGGCGGGAGCGGCAGCGGGAAGGTGTTGAATAAAATTACTGAATACAAGATGGTGAGCTGGAAATAGAGCACATGGAAGCCTCCTGCTTGAAAAACAAGTGGGATGTTATGTCTTCCCTCTCAAGTGTGTCTGCGGAAACTTGAGATTGCTGGCGCAGCGGGAGGTCTCCTGCTCAGGTGTGAGTGATATAAGGGGATTTAAGCATTTGAGTTAAAATACAAAAGAGGGTGTCACAGCAGAGAGGGGGATGATGGATGAACAGGCCTCTGAAACACCAGCGCTGCCGCGAAGAAGCCCTGCAAACACACTCAAAAGATTACACACATGCAGTTATTGTCTGCAAGGAGTGTGTGTGAGGCTGCGACCGTATCACAAAAATCATGTGCGTGTCGTCTAATGTGATCATCCACCGCTATCCCGCCCAACTATTTTTGTCCGGTTACTATGGAAACCCAGCAGCCTTGCGCTTGTGGGAATGTTAAGTTAGAATAAAGAAGAAAGGTTTTGGCCAACACAGAAAAAGCAGCTCCTTTTTTAATAAGTCCAACACTTTCAGCAGCATGTGACTGCAGCAGAGATGCAGAAGACTGTTGTATAAAACAAACGTAGCCAAGCCTGATCATTTAGTTCAAGAAGTCACAACACTCCTGCCTGGGACGTAATATCGATAATAAAGATGATGGGCCACTCTGGATAAACTGATGTGCAAATGGACTTGACTGAAAGGTGGGGTCTCATGAAAGATGAGGTATTTCTTGCTTTTTGGTTCAGTTTTAGGTTTTTCAAAATGATTCATGAGTAGTGAGCAGGATTCAGCCCTGTGCTCTAGCAGCCTATGCTGAGAAAATCCCAGTGTAGGGTGTGAAATCCCAGCGTTTTCAGATATTGTGGTCAACATGAAGTGATGTATGACTACGTAAGGCCAGCGCTCCCTTTTGGTCTCATGTCGGGGTTGAACAATCAACCCTGATTCAACATTGAATAAATGTCACAGTTTCAATGTTAGAACAACCTTCATGATTTATGGTCAGAATTGGTAGAAATTTCAAAGTAGATTCAACGTTATCACATTACCCTGCCATCATTTTGACGTTGATGTACATGTCTTTTTGAAGTAGAGCGTAGCAGTCCATGGCTCTCACTTGCTGAAGTTAGTGTGTCACAAGTTGTTACATGTTCAGTTACCTTGAAGAAACAATGCGTAACATTTAGACATACAGGTAAATGCATTATTTTCAACAGTCAACAATCCCGGAGTCAGACTCTCCAGCTCTCTGTTAAACTCTCACTTGGACTCTGTAACTTTATCAAGAGTGGCATCACTGCTCCAACCCCACCGCAAAATTTTACGACAGACGGGCAGAGCGACATCAGTAGTGAGCTGAGTTCCTTTGTTTACATCATGGCAGAAGAATGGAATGACAGAGACCCCGGACTTGAGTCAATATAGGAGAGGCTTTTACAGCCTGGCAATAACTGAGAGTTGGTTGGAATCGATCCCGGTCATAAGTCGGATGTTACTTGTATATGCTTCTCGTTTGTATATAAGTCTATTTTAAATGTTTGCAAACCAACAGATGAACGCTGGTGCTAAAACAGGGCTAGATATACTAGATATACTTTGTGTATGGCGAAAATAGTTTTTCACTGCCAGCGAAAATGACTTGTTCATGTTGTAACACAGTTATGGATGTCTGCTGTTTGTTATATGTTTGTTAAGCGTACTGTGAACATATAGGTAGCCAAACCCATTAGCCACTATGCTAATAATCGGTAAGCATAGTGTATGTACCAGACTTGTAAGACATTCTTTGTGCTTACTGCGGGTCTTTGGTGTGTTATCAAATGTGAGTAACTTATTTTTGAGATGATAACAAACGTGTAAGTGTCTGTTACTCATTTTATTGTGTATATCACAGTATAGTGTAGATATAGCCGGCCAAACGGATTAGCTCCAACATCAGCTGCTAGCGGCTAATGTCTGTTTCTAACGTCCACTATTATTATCAGGCAGGAAAAATAGTCAATTCACTGTCATTAGTAGTGTTTATGTATCTGTAGCTGTTGAGTCCTCTGATCTGCAGACCTGCTCGGAGCTGCTGAGGGACGCGACCAGCGCCACATCATACTCTCACATGATAAAAAACGTATTTAAATGAAGTGGAAACATTGAAGCAAACACAAAGCACATAATACATCATGGAGGTGGAGATGAACATGATGGTTTTCTGCATTTTGTGGAAGAATCCCATAAGAAACATCACAATGACTGATGTCACTCAAATCGCGCACACATGAGACGTGACACAAGGAGAAACTAAAAGATAGCGGTAAATGTCAAAGCTCTCCCCTTTCCTCCATTCTGAAACGTGCAGTCAAAATAAAGTTTTATCATCTGGGTCCATTGGTCTTGCATCTGCTTCTGCCTCTCACTGGATCTCTCCTCACTGGCTGCATGACGGAGTTCGATTCCCGATGTTGAATGATACATGTTTCTTGAGTTGCCTCTGCAAGTATTAGCTGAACAGTGTTGTGTGTAGTACCATCTGTGATTACATTTTTCGCTGTTTCGCCACGGTCTTTCCTCATAAACAAACGTGGGATGGGGCCCGGGACCAGAGACCCAGCTTTACAACAGCTTGCAATTACACTCATTTACCAGCGGCGCCGCCAAAAGCAAATAATCTTAAACTACATAATTTTGTTTAAAGAATTCCTTGTTGATTTTTTCCGTTTTTGACTATGTTTAAAAACTTGATTGAGGACTTGTGCTTCTCCCACATATTTCCAAAAATGCTTTGTAAATAGAGTATGAACGCTACAATATTTTTTAATAACATTTTTACAGCAAGCTCCCGCGACGCTACCACATTGTCCTGCAATGACCCATCAGCTCAAAACATGAAGAACATTGAGAATCCTGAGACGTCCCTTGAGCAAATTTGGATCGTCTTTCATTACGAGACGGTCTAATTAAAGAGTCTGGGCGATGACCTACGCGCCTCCGAAGACACTTCAACTCCATCACGCTACCAGGAGTCACTCATTAGCACGCGGCTCTCTCGCCGCCCTAATGAGCGCGTGTGTTTGCAAAGATGGTGAAGTGGCAGCAAATAGACGGATGCCATTTGTCTTCATCTGGAAAACCTGCCAGGCTGGAGGAGAGACGTCCGTTTAATCCGCCAGGTCATTCTTCTAAACACACGCTGATGCTATCGTCACGTCAGCGGCAAAGTTAGCGCTGCTGTTTATAAAGTTGGACGACGTAAGAACTGGGCCTTTTAGAATGGTTATTAAAGGACGGTGTAAGATCATTTAGTCAGTTGGTACGTACCAAAGTCATGTAATACCTTCATGATCATTTAGAGGGGAATCTATTTCACATTTATATCACTCCTCCTTGAATTAAACATGACATTTGTTACCACTCATTTCACCTTTTAAATGCTTATATATTATTAATTATTAATTTTTATATAATGTATGTGTTTATTTATTTATTTATTTATTTTCAAATGATTGGTTGTTTACAAAATATATGTTTATACTGTATGTGATCGTTCATCATTGTGCCTCCCTAATTTTAGTGATGGAATTTGTACTCAGTGGAGGAACAAAAAACACTCCACTTGGAAACATACACTCAGCTTTATTACTGACCATAATTTGCCTGAGGCAGGCTTCTGAGTGTCACAATGTGCCAGCATTGATAGCAACCTGCCAAGTAGACCGTAATGCATTATATCCCAGCAGTACATTTATATTCGACATGTTGACTGCACAGCTTACTGAGTTCAACGTGTGTTTAAACATTTGTAGGTGAACAACCTTCATTTATGACGTTTGCATGCTTTCAGAATTCAGTACAACACCAGCATCTCCAGACCACCAGAAGTCCAACTGCCATGCAAACAGGTCAAAACTGCCCTTGTTTACTATAGTAAAGTAGTAACTGAGCAGCTCTAACAAGAGCTACTTTGTTGGTGATTTCAGAAGTGGTTTCAGCTGCTCGAAGTTAAAACAGATGGGTGCTGCATCCACAACAAACAGAGGCCATCATCCTCCACCGAACATGTGACTAAATGGAGTCTGAAAACTTTGTTTCATTTTCGGAGGTGAATGCTGAATTCGTGTGTCTAGTACGAGTGAGGCAGCAGAATCCAGAGTGGAAAGGTCATTGAGAGGACTACATGAGCACGCAAATGTCAAACAAAATAATTTCATTTAATACTACAATACTGGCATAGACCAGGTCGCTCTGACCTCTCTGCTGTGGCAGTGTCACCAGTCGAGCTCTGGTCCTGAATCAGGACATGCATGGTCACAATATCTCAGAGGAATGTTGTATCCTGCTCTCTGTTACAGAAAGAAGGATTTTTGCTTAAATATTTGTTAGTTATGTGTTTATACATGTCATTTAGGGTCAAACTGACACAATGCAAAAAATGACATAGGTGTATTTACACCCAGATTTTGTTGTTTTCAGCTTCAAATTTGCGTATTTTTGGTAGGAATTGGACTTAAGTGGCCTTAATTTGGCCACACACATTTGTTTTTCTCCCAATTTTGTTCATTGTTGACCAAAGATAATCGTATTTGATAAATAATATGTCTCAGGGGTGTTAAACGTTTGTCAAAAATTGTCTCTGACAACGGTTGGGGTCAACAAACATGTTCAATATTTATGACACAAAAGTTTTATGTGTACGTTGAGAGACTACCACTCTAGACTTGAACTGTGAAGTGGAACATATATTTGCAGATGAAGAAGCGACCTGAAAACAAGAAAGCCGTTTTGATTTTGATTTGTAGAATTGATGATGATAAAAGCTATGCATGCACTCCAAATAGTCCAAAAGTGCATTTTCAGTTTTGGGGCACAAGATTTTTAGCGATGAAACAATGATGAACCAAAGAAAAAAGTAAGACCTGCAAAGAAGGAAACAAAAGGTTCTGAGCCTCACACATTTTTTTCCAGCTGGACAGTACAAAGCACCACAAATGTTTACTGCAGTTTGTGGAGGAGACACAGCACAACCAGCACCCCAAGAAGCTGGCCACAAGCTCCTCCCTCGCCGATCATTGGGAATCAATGAACTAGTGGGTGGTGTTGAACAACAAAGCATGGTGATCATAAACTGCTCACGACAGTCACGTCACAACAGTGGCTCAGGAGAGAAAATAAATGTTTCACTGAGATCTATCTGAATCATCCCCACTTTATTATGACTGTACTTGAACCACACTAAATTAGAACTATAGCATAAGTTCTTATTTGGGTGAAGGAATAAACCAGTGTGCATGGATGTGGAGAAATAGTTACCTGGATGCCAAGTCCCTTAATGGGCTTCGCTACAGAGGACTGCAGAGTGCAGAATGAATGACTTGTCTCACGTCTCTGCACCTTCTGTCTATACACTTCAAATATGTGCCTGTGTTATGCTGGTCCTATATATGAGACTTTTTTGGACTGTGTGAACTTTAGTTCCACGTGCAGTGGAAGTGTTCCCATCATGTACTTATATAATAGTAATGTTTATTTCAGGATTCGCCCCTTAAAAACCATCACTGTCCTTTGCGCTTCCATGTTACCCGTTGTGTTTTTTGTTTGTTGCAATAGTTCGACCCTGTGATCATGTGACATTTGTAGGTTGGCGGCCTCGATTGGTGATGGGACAGATGGTGTACGGTGTTGCCATTATCAGGATGCCCCGCAGACATCACATTCAAGGCTTGATTTTCATCTTCACGTGTGGGCTCACAGACAGACATTGGTGATTTTGAAAATCTTTATGCAATGATTCTGTAACATAAGCCAATACATTGCTGGAAAGGATGGCTATTATTTCCTTTTGTAAACAGTGTTATGAGCGCCGGCGTCAGAACAAGTGAAGAAGTGAACCACTATCATCTTCTCACGGCTGCACAGAGAGTAAAAATCAGGGACACAGATGATGAGATCTATGAAATATATGGCAAGGTGAAAATCTGGGTCGGCGACGATGAATAATACTTCTTGGGTAGAAGGTTCAAAAATGTTCTTGGTTGTTATTGATTTTTTTATCGCCAAAATGTGGTTTCATTTTTATTGTATATTATGTGTTTTAACGTCTACATTCACGCATCATAATGGCACGTGATTTATTTTTCGATTTGAATATAAATATTTCAGAAAAAAAGCTGATGGTAAGCAACATTCATTTGGCTTATCTCACTCTTACCTTGGAGCCAACCGATAAAATGGACGTGACATTGCAATACTGACACTCTCCTAATTAAAACCCGAACTTCCATTAACTTCATGGCGCCCTTTTCCCCGGACTTTGACAAATTTGCAGATTTATTTTTCTACTTGTCAAGTTTTCATTATCTGTTTTGTCAAAGTGGCAGGAATGTCACCCGGAGATACATCACTATGCAACGACGCCGCCTCCCTGCGTCACAGCTGATAAACCATTAATTGCGCACATCTGCGTTTGGCTGCGGATGGAAATCACCACATTAGCAAGCAGAAACTAATGATTTCCCAGGACGGGATCTAAGAGTGAATCCTCACGGCAGCCGACTATCAATTTGGCTGATTTATTCCGGCTCTTCGTCAGTTTCGCACCAGCGAAATCAGCCTGCGACTTTTGGTTAGCTATTCATCCTACTTCACAAACAAAAAAAGGAAAAAAACGTGCCCTTTGATGATCCTTAAAGTCACACGTGGAAGTCTCGGTAATGAACCCATCTCATTACGCACCACCAAATCACCAGGGAAGTTATTTACTCAGACATTTGATCATCACCTACAGATGTTAGCGCACGAGACTCGAAAACGTGCGGGCTGCCATACTGGCATCTGCATCTCTCCCTCTCTGTCATCAACCAAGCAAATTTGTGATCAAAGGCACAGTAGGTAACTTGGGATAAACAAACGACTCCCAACAGTTCTCATCCAAAGAAGGGCAGCACCCTACCAGGACTGAGGTCTCCCAAGAGACATGCGTACTGTTGTTGTTTTTTCTGCATCTTGGACTGTTTAAAGGACGGCAATACTCCAACAGAATGATGCATGAAACTGCCGCTGTGGTATACAGCTATGGTTAAGCAGGAAGAAATGATTATTAGCTTCAGCCAACACATCGGAGGCGACTTGTCACCCGTTATCAGAGCGAACATATCCACACAGCAGATAAAACAAATGCTGCATTTGCTGAAATTGGTTCCTCACCTGTCATGGATGAGGGCTGCAAGCTATGCACTGCCGATGTTTAGGTCCCCCCATCCACATATGTGTCGATTACATTGTTGTCTTTCTCTGCCATGGCACTTTTTTTTTGTTTTTTTTGTTAACGGTTGTTATGATCGACGAACAGAGCGGGACCCTAGTGCCGTGATGAGGAACTCACAGGAGGCTAGATGCGGAGCGAGTACAATCTTTAATGTAACGCAACAATAAAACCAAAAGAGAAAGCGTCACCGAACCGGGAGAATCGAGAATCTGTGAACAGAGAGACAAAACACTGAACAGCAACAACAAATCACAGAACAAACTAGGAAACACTAGGAAGGAACCATACACTAACTCAGGCACCAGGGATATTCAAGGAGTAAATAAACACTGAAACTGTCATGGTGGCGGCGGAATGAACCCAAGTGCAGTCAGTGTTGGTCGACAGATGACACGGGAGACGTGATTAAATTACAAGATTTAATCAATAGAAATAAATAGACAGACAAGTAACTAACAACTAAAGGCGTGGACCGGGATGAACACATAGGGACTGGGTTGGTATCTGGAAAACAAGAGAGGCGGAGTAGAATCTGAAGCCTGAAAACTGGGCGAACAGAAAACACACCCAGAGTTAAGCTCAACGAGGTGGCGATAAACTGAAAGTGCTCAGTGGTGGTGGCTACTCACACACACGCACACGAGGGATATACAACTAAAAAGTGAGACTAAATAACTGCTCACACGCGGAATGAATGGAAGTTGAGAGGTTAACATAAGTGGAACAAGGAAGAACGAGGAACAAAAGTTGCGGCTGAATAGGAATTCGAGCATGGAAGGAATTTAGAAAATGTCAAGGACGAGAGCGAGAACATGGAAGTCTTGGAAGGGAATTTTGCCTGTGGAAGTTGAAGCTACCATCTGGCAAACGTAGCTGGCGTCGGAAGGAATATATCCATTGATGATGAGGCGATGAGCGCCAGCTGCGTTTACCTGTGAAGTTGGAAGGGACAGAGGAAACAGAAACGACAGGGAGTAACAAAATAAAAGCATAGGAAAGGACGCAGAAGGAAAACAACAGTAAAAACAGAACGGGTTAAAGTTCGGACACAGAAACGAGTGAGCGATAGCGAAGACAAACAAGGAGAGCCAATTTACCACAGGAACAGAGTCAATCTGGCACACGTTGCTGGAGTCCAGGTGCTTATGAGATATTGATGCTGATTCGATGATTGACTCCAGCCGTGTGCCATAAACCAGGAAACAGAGAACACAAAAGTGAAGTTACAATAAACAAAATTAAAAAAAAAAAGCAATGGTGGTCACATTTTGGGACACTCACACACCATTATGTCGTGAAGCCACAACATTGCAGGCATTTCAGTGAGAAAAAAGAAGGACATACAAAGACACAAGAGTTGGCTACACTATAAATGTTCAATAAAGTCTTCATATATTAGTTATAATAGAATTATTACTGATGACGTCATTGTGAATAATAACTTCTTTTTTTTTGCAAAAACCACTTTACTTGCAAGACAAAGTTTAGTTATGATACCTAAGTCATTCCTATCTCAAATTGCAAAAAGCAAAACGCACAGATCATATTTAGTGTAGTGTAGCATGTAGTGGCTTATTTTCATTTTCATTCAATTTTTCATGTCTAACTGTTGATTTAAGTCTAAAATGAAAAATAAATAAGTCAGCCACATGTGTATAGCAATGAATATGTATATTTTCTGTAATTCTTTATAATAAAGCAATAAATAATCAAAACTGACATGCGGTGTCATGCAAATGCTATACACATTCATTATCATTATTTTATTTTTAAAAAAACATTCAAAAATGAAAGTGAATTTTGGTGACATTTTGAATATAAAACATCGACAGAGAAAAAAATGAAACTGAAAATTGGGCCAGAAAATTCTAAGCCGTGGAAAATAGATCTGATACTTTCATGCAACAATATATTCCACATTTTACGATATATTGTAACATTGTCATTCTTTAAAAGTAGTACGATGACTTTTGGACTATCACAATCAAAAGTAGAAGTGCTCAACAAGCCTTGTTCACTGCTTTGTTAAATTTCTCTCAGAAAACCGCTGCTGATTGTGGATTTCATGCTTGTTTTTGGTCTGCCGTGTCGCAGCGTAGCTTTTTCCAAGATTAACAGTATGAAGTTCATACTTTTGAGATTTGACAATGCTTATGTGAATGTGTTTTTGCCTGGAGCAATGTTATGCAGAGAATACGAGCGAGAGCTTTTAGTGGAAGTTTAGCGGCTGGTGTTTCTGGCCCATACAGGCTTTCTTATTAAAGAAGAGAGGCAAACTTTAAACGTGGCTTTGTCTGTTGGCCCAAGATGCTGCGGTGCTGTCAACACAATTCATGAGGAAAGAGGCAAAAGAAAATGGCCAGAGGAAATAAACAACAAAGAATCTGCTTCCAAATTATTCAATAACTTGAGATGTGCATTCCCATGGGATGCAGATGATTCTCTATCCTTGGTGCGGCTGAAATTGCTTCTATTCAAAAGCACAGTCTACAAAGAATCTATGTCCCAGCCACAATTCCTCTCCTGGCATGCAGATTCATGTGACTTCCTCAGCGATTCAGTCGGGATGAATCTGGGCGAAAAAGAGGTGACGGCCCTCCGTGTTCAGCAAGTGCCATCGCTAGGCGAATCTATAAATCTTGAGGCTTTTAAACAGTGGCAGATTGAGGCAAGCTTCTTGCAACGGATGGACAAATCGCTTATTTCATTGGACTAAGTGGACTAAAAAGGTGAGTTTATTTGTTCAAACTAGCTGCTTCTGGTGAATTTTATTAGTACTTGCATGGGTTGCAAAGAGGCTCAACAGTAAAGAGAAAAGGTGTGGAGGGATGATAAAAGACAGAGGCACAGTAAACAGCAACAGGCGCCAACTCATGAGGTCTCCGTACTGCCAACAATTCAACCAATTTATTATACCTTAAGCGCGATAAATGGACTTCCTGGATTTCATTTGGATAAGAAATGGGGCAGAGCAGAGCAAAGCGATCCGTCATCATTCCACAGTGCTCACAGTCGACTATGAATGGCTCTTAGGAACGCCATTTATTAGAGTTGAAGCTGCACAGCAAACCTCAGGTTTCTCTTTAAGTGATACCAAGCACCATAGCTGGTCATGAATCGACCCGGACACCCAGCTCTCCCGGGACGGAGTGCGGGATAAAATTGAATCGTACCATCCAGGCTGCTCAACCGCATCGTCCAACCGCTGCACGCTCTTTATGGTGTGGATGAACTCAGATATGGATTTGTTCTTCCTTTACTAGCATCTGCTCTTTGATCACTTCTCAGCAAGACATCAGATCACGTTTATGTTACAGGGTATTGCAGTCAGTCTGACACGGACAAGCACTCACGACATGATCCAATGTTTTCAACCAAATCTGGGCTTGAATGGCCATAATACATTGCTACTCCAAGTCGGTTGAAGGAGAGGCTGTGTACGGCAAAGAGAGCAATTCCTCCATTTTAACCATTTGAATTCAACCCTTCAAACTCAACTGAAACTTTATGGTTATCTGTTTTCAACTCAGTGAAAGCAAGAGAAAAGCAAGTATCAGCTGCTTTCATCACAACAGTTTCTGTGTATTACATGCTGACAGACAGGCAACCATTCAAAACAAGAGGACATCTCATAATTATTTAGTGACTGTCATGTGATAACAGTATGAAAGGGATTCAAATAGACATTGAACCCCAGATGTTCTGGGATCTTAGATCAACCACCACTAGTTTTTGTTTTTTTTCTTCGCATCATGATATTCATACCATTTCAAAAGCCCAAGTAAAGTGGCCCAGACTTCCCTCCCGTCAGAAACTTTCGCGAGCCCTTCCAGGAGAACACAGAAACATATACAGAGAGATGTCATCACTCTTCTCCCACTTGGACACGCCAGGTAACCCTCACCAGCGAAAGGCCCCGGAGGCAACCTGACAAGCTCTACTGCCAACCATGCCAGTGCCATTTGAAGGTCCCTGCCTGAGAGCGCCCACAGCAAAAAGGCAGATACAAGCTCCCAGAGTAACAAAACTGAAGTCCCTCACTGCGTGACTGCACTGGAAAATTCTGTCCACAACAGTGTGTGATGAGTAGATGAGGTTTCAGGCTTAAGAGTTGATCTTGGTTCAGAGCTGATGTGGAAGGGAATCACTTTTCCGCCATCGAAACACCTGTGCATCAGCATGCAACCCAAAGAGCAGACTTTGGCATCGACGCTGGAGCCACAAGTCACGAGGTTGTTTTATGTCACGTCATCTACCTGTCACAATAAACAGTACTGGATTATGGAAATAAAAGAAAAGTCAGATATGGACTTTTCATATGTTAATTCAATGAGGAAATATGTAAAGTAAATACATTCGTACCTAGCATTTTAGAAGCCTCTGTGGCAGATGGCTCTTTAGAAATCTAATTAAAATATGAACATAAATAGACACATAATGACAGTGTCCCAAAGCTTAATTGAGTTTCGTGCATTGGGACGATGCTGTGCGGATTGAAGCACGTAAAATAGACAACTCTATAGCAGCTTGCGAGAACACATCCACAAACATGCACGAGCCAATCTAACCTAGATGGCTGCAGGTGCAGTTCAACAATACAACACATTCTTTGGGAAAATGGGGAATTGAACAAGTAATTTTTCAAATCGACTTGGTGGTTGTTGCCATGGAAACGAACGACCGCTTCCCTGCGACATCTAAAAATCGTGTGATAGCTTACTGAGGATACATGGAGTGCAAGTGCAAGTTTTCCCATTGTCACCCTCGGCACAGCTCTTGCTTATTGGCCGTCATAACCCAGGACGGGTCAGTGTGTTCTTGTGTCGACGTGAAGTGGAGCCCAGGGAAGAGTGATGCTTCAGATTACGTAATGCTACTGGTCCGTCAAGGGCGAGCGGGACTGGCGGCAGTTTGATGTATGTTACGACAGATTCTTTCATCACCTGGTTAACTATAAAAAGACTTTGCTGTTCTTTCTTCTGGCGTCTTTGATTCGCACACCGACGCCTGGTGACTGCATAATATTTTAATTTTGCATACATTTCCATAAAGACCTCACCTAATTTCCATGATCTCAATCTGTCTGTCACCACTCGTCTCGGCGGCAGCCAGGAAGCAACTTCCCTCCTTGAAAAACATCATTAGTCAGCCTCAGCAGGCGGGGCATTCTCAGTGAACCGGAGAGCAGGAAAAGGGGAAGACTGCTCGCCCTCTGACCCCGCACTTTGTCGTCGGACAATTCCCAGGCGGTGTGAGGCGGCAGACCACAGGAGCTGGCCGAGGTGATTACTAGAGGAGTAATTAAAGGCACAAAGAGAGGCCTGATGATGGGGCTCCCTGAGAGCATGTTGCCCTCTGGTGGCTCCTTCTGTAGCTGTAACCCTCAGTGGCTCTTAACTGGACGGCTCCTCCACAAAATGAACAGGTGCTGTTTGGCTATATGCTCCAGTGAGGCTCCACGGTTGAAGGAACAGAGAGGGGTTTGGCTTTTTTCACGCAGGCTGCAGACGTTTATTGTTATTTATGATTTAGATAATGATCATTATTAGTGGTGGGACTTTAACCACTTAATTATGATTAATTACAACATTATTACCATTCATTAATTACAACAACAAATAATAATTTAATTTAATAATTTAACTGAACAGTTTGCTCTCCAGACAACAGGGAACCTTTGTCAGTGCAGCAGTTCCTGGTCCACTGATCACAGTGATGCACAAGACACGTGGCAGCTAGGATGATAACAACAACAACAAACATGGAGGAATCCCTGAACCAAAGCAAACAAAAGCATCTGTTTGTTTTGGTTCAGCGTTTTTCACTACACAATGGCCAGGGTTTCCACTACTTTGAATGTACTTGTACTTCTTATAAAATTGAGATTCTTATACAAGTATTTTCAAGACATTAAAAGAGCTTTAGTTTAAATAAGGTGATATAAAAACTTGAATGAGGAACCAGGATCAGCTTTATTGCCAAGTATGTTTTAACATACAGGGAATTTGTTTCCGGCTGATGGTGACTCAGAGATTCAAGTTGGAAATATATATATATATATATATATACATACAGAGAAACACTCACAATAATAATAATAAGAGTATAAATAAATGTATATGTTTATATCTGAATATAACCACCATCGTGATTTATTGTGCCATTGTCAAACTGATGCAAAATAAACAATATTATAAACGTATGTATGGGTCCCTCATTTGATTCAGTAATGTACCAAATTCATTCAAATTGAAAAAATGTGGCTTCTTGTGGCAAATATTCTTATACCATTAAACTGCGATTAATTGAGATGAATTAGTCACAGATTCTCAAATTAACTACATTTCTTTTTTGATCATATCCCACCTCTAATTCTTATATAAGGCAGGGTGGGGTTATCTGTCGGGGTCAGCGTGAAGGAGAGAGAGAGAGTTAGTAGTGGCAGAGCTGAAAGTGCTATAACTATTGTTGAACTGCATTCATAATATAATAAAAACCCATTTTTATTTAGTTTCTATCAGGTAATTTGTCAGTGACTTTAGTTGTGTTTCTGTAAAAAAAAAAAATAGCGCAATATATGACTTCGCTGTTCATTGACAAACGCGAATGATAGTATTTGCGCTTCAGGTATTTGTACATTCCAGTCGCACTTTAACTTAGTAAACTTTGACCAAGTCACTATCCCTTACTTTATTTTCACATAAATCTTGCGAAGACGTACCTCATGGTGGAGACTGAAGTCCAGGTTGGAGCTTGAGATCACCAACCTGGTGAATTATTGATAGGACCAAGATTGATTTGGAGCAGGACTGGAGTTAATCTCGAGCTCCAGCCCTGTGAGACCAACCATTTGTTTATATACAAGTATTACTTCCCCTCTGACACCCAAAAGTTGTGGATGACACCATACACATCCTGTTGCAAAGACCAGAGCGCCATCGTTTATGGGATTTTAATTATTCATTTGGTCTTGTGTCTGTAGGTGTGTGTGTGTTTTCTTGAGTTTTGGGGAAGAATTACAGGGAATAATCTCTGTTATCTGTAAAAGTTCTTGGTTTTTTATTATTCCGGCAGCGGGACAGCTTTGTTCCAGAGTCAATTTGCTGTAAGCCAGTGATATCAGACTTCTGGCCTTCTTCCCGCTCATGCTCCAAAGGACTTTATGTAATTTATCTGAGAGGGAACATATCACACATCAGATGGGCATGAAAGAGGTTTAGAGCCGGAGGTTGTTTTATTTTATTTTCTCACTGTGAGGCTGGAAAAGTCAGATACGGACAGATAAGTACAGACAGACAACTGCTGCTCTTCTCTTTTTTCCCCCAATCTAACCAGATCTTGTCTTCATAACAGAAACATTCATCAATTATTTGTTTTAAGTTGATGTGGAAAAGGTGAGGCAGAGTCCAAAAGCTGCCATTGGTTGTCTTCCGCTCCCTTGATCCTGGTGTCTTCATTTTGAAAATTCGTCATCCAACATGTCTCTCATGCCCAAAGAGTCTGGCCTCCTTCATTTTATTGCCAAGCTTCTACACAAGTCGGCCCAATGATGTTCTCAGCTGTGATCTTGTCTCTCCTGACGAAAACCTCAGCACTTTCAACTTGCTTCGAACTCGGCACTATGTCTAAACATACAACATCATGGCATGTCTATCCTATAAAGTGTCCTTTTCACGCTTTTTTTTCATCATACAAACCCCCTGTGGTTGCTAGTCGTCCTCCTTTTTCACTCAGCCTAAGCTTGTCTTCATCATTATCGGGTGCTTTATATTTTTGCTGGATTCAATGTTTTTTTTCTTTGAGATGGAGTCTTCTTCGAGCTGTACACCTGCTGGAACTCAACTCCTGCCCTGGCTGTCTGGCTCTTCCCTGGCTCTTCTGGAGATGAAGGCTTCTCCAGAACCGGTTAGCAGCACAGCGACTTTCGCATTGGATCTGTGATGCTATTGTCAAAGCGAATGGAGCCAAGGGGAATGAACCTCCAGTGGGACTGAAGGCTCACTCCACTAGAGCAGTTTCGTCGTCGACGGCACTATTCAAAGGGGTGTCCATGGAAGACATCTGTCAAGCGGCGCCTTGGTCTTCTTCCTCCACCATCGCCAGGGCATATCTCAGGGATATGTCAGCGGGTTCGGTGGCTCATTCGGTGTTGGAGGGTGTGGCTGGCCCTTCTCGGGCCTCACTAGAGGGGAGATAAGTGATCATGGTTGTTTCTCTGAGCTGTGGCTGTTAGACGGCTTCGCACGTATTCATAGAACTGAAGTTACATTCAGGTAACTAACATTCAGTCACGTGATTGTCTTAAAGAGATTGCTCGTCGAGTTTGGCGCACGCCAGTGCATCGATGTTGCAGGACCCATCATTAGACTTGTGACCCGTGTTTGGGAGGAAGGCGGAGGACATGGCTGAGAATTTTTTTTTTTTTAGAGAGAGATGAGGTTGTACATAGGCAATTTGCTTCGTTGCAAGATGAGTTTGAAACAACATGATGAGGTGGTGGACCTGTGCCTTCATGAGTGCTATATGGCGCCACCTAGCAGGGCTGCATGATGATTGCCAAATTTATATACATTTTTTGTCAATATTGTAATCATTAACCACAATTATTCATGATGCTAGAGAGTATAGGTTCACTTTTATTGCTCTACTTAAAGTGCCTTCAATGGAAAGTAAAGCTTTCAGTTTTGGTAGTTAATAAAAATACGTAAATAAAACTATGCAAAGAACTTAAGATTTACAACGGAGTAATGTGTAAATGTGATTCTCTGAGAGCAGTCACAAAGCGCAATACAATAGATGCATTCACATGATATAGGAACAAATATAGTTTCAGTGCCCTCTCATTCCTTCAGACATGTCACGCTAGCATGAGCATTTCTCCATGAGCATGGTTAATAATGTGTTGCAAGATGAATGCGAGTGGGTTTGAGACTCTCATGAGCCAGGATTTATCTTTACTTCCTGCCAGGCACCGCTCATCGCAGCCTGCCGACATGTTGGCATCTGCCACACACCGTCACACACCAATGATTGACAGGTCTCCGTCAGACACCGCGGCACTGTTTTGTTGTGAAACTTGGGCAAACGCCACACTCCTACAGATCAGATATGCATATGAAATTTGCTCAAGCTGTTTTCAAAACACGAGCATTTGGTCCCAATCTGGCGCACTGTAAATCAGTGTAGTTAAACTGTGGCAGCCAAAATCATGATCATGACTGAGATGCCATTTATTGTGCAGCCCTAATGTGGTCTGAGGCGGTGAGGAAGTGATTGACGTCCCTAAGAATTGGGACAGCACTACACTGCGTTATGAACATCACGCGTAAAGATAATGTAAACGTCATTGGCTGTAGAAGTGTTTTATTCACTGTATATCGAGTGTTGGAGACATTTTGTAAATGCAAGCTCCAGTGTTTTAGCATTTGCATTGGCGCTGAAGAAAAGGGCAGCCGACTTAATTGCTATATTTGCAGTGATCTGTAGAGGTATATCAACATTAAGGTTAGCCTAAATGCTAGCTGAGTTTGTTAAGAAGGAATAACAATGTACAGTGGTACCTCGGTTCTCGACCACAATCCGTTCCAGACCGCCATTCGAGAAGCGAATTGTTCAAAATCTGAATCGATTTTTCCCATTACAATGAATGGAAAAAGAAATAATGCGTTCCAAGCCTTAAAATAGTCTTTTGTAGGAGTGAATGTAGAGTGTCTGCTGCAGGTGCGCTGTTCCTCTATGTGTGTGGCCGCTGCGAGGAGGACATAAAACCTCCCACAACAGGACATCAAACCCTGGAGTGCACGCTCCAGAGGTGTCGAGGAGCAGCTCCCCTGCGACACTCTACCACGGTCCAGTGTAGAGACAGCAAAGGTTTTACACCTCAATATGAAGAAAAAACAGTCAGTAAATGTTGCTAACGGGACACGTCTGCATACAGAGGCTGCGTTATACTCAATAACAAAGTGCGTCGTGGGTCAGCTGATCGGTCCGTGCGCGTTATGTTTTTTCCGGCTTTTTTCGGGGACGTTCGAGTTCTGGATTTTCGTTAGAAATCAGAAGCAAAAAAATCTCAAAATTTTGGTTAGAACTCCGATTTGTTCGATTTCCGGGACGTTCGAAAACCGAGGTACCACTATACTCATTAATGTTGCATTGTTAGTTTTGTCGGACACGGTCGACCATTTAGTGTGATACGAGCAGAAAGTAAGCAAACAGAATTTTGTTTGTTTACTGAAATGTCCCAGCCCCCATTGTTTTAAAGTCATGTTATTCCATTCACATTTGGGCATCCTGGAAATCTATCCACACTTCATCTTCCCACTTGGTTTCAAGTCAGCTCCGGAGCTCCCTCGGTTTGAAGTAATGAACGGCGAGTGCCCTCGGCCTTAAGAGTATTGGGACACACTACACTTACATGTGAACGTGCAAAACCGGGTTTTAGGGCCAAAAACAAGTGTTAGGGTTAGAATTGAGAGATTTCTCAATTTCTCACCATAACACTAGCACTTGGTTTTGAGCGCCCTCCACTATGAAGTGCCCTCCGACGACAAAGTGAAGTGAATTGACTTCCCTAAGAATTCACGACGTTAGGCTTTCCGCGCAACGTGTTCACTTACATCTCGCGCAAAGACAACGTGTCATTGGCTGTTGTGCTGAATTTTGCTTTCTGCATATCGCGTGTTGGAGACGTTTTGGAAATGCCAGCTCCAGCGCTGATAATCTCACTTGGTTTGGTAAACCAACAGAGAAGAAATGGGTTTCGCCGCTATGTTGCAGTGATAGATCTGTTGAAGGTATGACGTTAACGTTAACGTTAGCCTGGATGCTAGCTGATTGTTGTTTGTTAAGAAGAAATAAAAACATATTGTTGTACATTCACGTTGTATTGTTCATGTTGTCAGACACGGTAGACTATTTGGGTCGCTAATGTGTGATACGAGGGAAACTAAATCAACAAAAAAGTAGTCCTTGTTACTACAATGTCCCTGTCGTCCCTCTTTGACGGGATCATTTCAAGTGGTGAACAGCGAGTGCCCTCAGTCTCAGGAGTACTAGGACACACTACACTTACACGTGAACACGCAAAACCGAGTGTTAGGGTCAAAACCGAGTGTTAGGGTGAGAAGTGGGACACAGCCTCAGACTCCCCAACACTAAAGCAGAGTTGAAAATCCAACTGCAGCTAGACTCTCCATCTGAGGTAAGGACGGTCGCCTGTTAGCAGCCACTATGAGCCACTGTTTCCGTATTCGCCTCAGACTCTGCATCATGAAGAAATGAGGGCAAAAACGTGGTTCTTAAAACACTTTCATTCAATGACATTAATATTTACACTTGCCTTCCAGGGCCGACGCCTGTCCTGCGGCTAAAATGTTCTCTTGTTGGTCTCTAATCTGTTTGGGAAAATGTGCTAATTGCCGGCATGAGAGAACACAAAACAGCCACTGCTTGTTCTACTTCAAGTGTCAAGGAATATAAAACCGCCCAATTAGTTTGAAGTTTAATGGCATTTTGATCAGACTCTGAGGTTTGTTTGACGCAGGAATAGAAAGACAAAAAAACTTCAAAGGCAGAGGAGAGTTGACTGTGAACCTTCATTACCGACAGTGAGACGTTCTGATTCGGAGGATGGATTTGATGACTGGAATGAGGCAAACACTGAAAAGATCTAACGCTCTGTTTCTACTGTGAACAACTTCTAATTGTACGATGAGAGTACTTGGAGAAGTTTATTTTGAGACCACCAACACTCATTACATAATTCATCACATTCAAGCTCATTATTCTTGGACACACAGTTTGCACAAATATGTGTCACTTTCAGCTACATTTAAAAAGGGAACATTTTCACCCTTAAGTATGTGATGGATGTACATTGTGACAGGCTGACTAAGGAGATAGATGTTTTCTGGCATTTTAACCGCCATGAAAAAGTTATACTACATACAGTACATAGTGGTAAAAATCAATATACCATTAAACAAGTGCCAGTCAGTGCTTTGAGTCACCAACACACCTTACAACCTACAGTATAAGATTTCCAGATGAAAAACAAGTAAGGAAGTAACTAAGACAGTGGATATTATAAAAAAAAAATTTTTTTTAATGGAATTTGAATGGAATTTAATCAAGCGTGCTGTAAATGTCTTTCTGCACTCTCTACACGTCTTTCAGTGTCGGGAAAAAGTGCTGTGCCAGCACATAGTGACACTTTAGGACACTGGGGAAGAGCTTATAACACTGAATCAAATTTTAACACTTGCATTATTAATGCGCGATTAAGTATGAATAGCTCTGCTTCAATTTTCTCAGGGGCCACATCATGTGCTGTGACTGTTGTGAGGGACTGTGAAGCTCAAAGAAAAGAGGCGACAAGGGGAAAAAAATTGAGGTACTTATGTGATATTATGAAATTATTCGTGGTGGGACTTTAATGAGTTAGTTATGATTCATGAATGACAACATTATTATGATTAATTAATTACAACAAAAAATGTAATTTAATTTAATTTAACAGTTTGCTCTCCAGACAAAAGGGAACCTTTGTAAGTGCAGGAGTTCCTGCTCCACTGATGCACAAGACACGACGCAGCGAGGATGATAACAACAACAACAAACATGGAGGAATCCCTGAACAAAAGCAAACAAAAGCACCTGTTTGCTTTTGTTCAGGGATGTTTTTCACTACACAATGGCCAGGGTTTCCACTACTCTGAATGTATATGGGATTCTTTTACCAATATTTTCAAGACATTAAAAGAGCTTTAGTTTAAATAAGGTGATATGAAAACTTGAATACAGCCACCATCGTGATTTATTGTGCTATTGTCAAACTGATGCAAAATAAACAATATGTGTTGTTGTTTAAATGTATGTATGGGTCCATCATTTGATTCAGTAATATATCAAATTCTTTCAAATTGAAAAATGTGGCTTCTTGTGGCAAATATTCTTCTCTATTAATTGAGATTAATTAATTCCATCCTGAGAAATTATATTATTTAGAAAAATAAATCAAACAAAATGTTGCATCTTATTTCATTTGAAACACTTTCCATCTAAATATTCTTCATGTTCCTTTCACATTTCAAAATCTGTCTTTAATTCTGACATATTTTAAGGGACAAGATAGTAAGGAGACGAAAATAAATAAAATGAAATAAAAATTGTAACAAACATTCCAACGTGATCGGTGTTATAGTTTTACTCTGACTCGAGGAGGGTCACATAAATGCAGTCAAAGGTCTACATTTGGTCTCCGGTACACACTTTGCCCTGGCGTGGTAGAGTTCAGGAAGGGTGGCTAGGAAAAAGAGAAAGGAAGGTCTTTCAAGTGGCAGGATTAAAGATAAGACCACGGTTGGCGATGAGTCTTTCAACAAAGCCAAAGTTTTATGACATAATTATTTTTTATATCTATTCATCTGGAGCACAAATAACGCTGTTTATCTGGATGATTTTCCTCATAGTTTCTCCACCACCATTAAGAAGTCATATTACGCAAATGAGTGCTGCACGTACCTGCGAGCACGATTAAGATTGGACTGGGTGATATGCAGAAGTAAACAGAGGTGTCCGCCACTCAAGATGAGCCGCGGAAGATCAGACCACCTTATCAAAGTCCAGGAAAAGATTATCCGACGGCCTGTTGTGTGGCTGTTTGGAGAGCTGTTCTCCCACAGGTAGCTGGGAAAGGTACATAATAATAATGAGTAGAAATAAACGTTTTGGCCCAGTGGTGTGATGTGGTTGGACACGTTGTTACATGGCACGCATTTTTGAATCAGTTGGCCTTTGCATTTTAAAAGGCAGCACACGGATCTGACAAGCCGCCACTGGTGATGCAGGAGGTGTCGAGCTGAGTGGTCGGCCTTAAGCTGCTTTATCGGGTCATGAGCTCAATCCACAGCGAGGCTCTTCCCTCAGATGACATGACCACGGTTACTCACCTCAGAAATACTGCAGCAGAGCCGCGGAAATAAATCAGCGCAAGTACCTGTTCAGCAGCTCAAATGATGACGTGTCATCTTGACACTACAAGTGAAAAGCACATGGTGATATTCAAACGCAGCACACTCACTTGTGGCTATCGCAGGGGGCCGAGCACTGACAGCAGTCAAAACATCGGGCGAGGCATTCAAGTGCATAAATAAAAATTTAGAAATTTGACGTGGAATCCGACGAATAATGATTAAATAAGTGAAGTTATTCACATAATAACATCAAAGAACAGCTGTCAGATGTTAACTGAAAACTGAGAACCCGATGGGTGACTGTAACACACCCAGACCTATGAAAGTAATGAAAGTCGTAGCTCTTCATTGTGGATAGTGAACAGTGGTTCGTTGTACTTTTTATTTCATTTCATTCTTTGGCCTCCTTGTAATTAAACACAACAATCTGGTGTGTTTTTTTTAACTCCAACAGAAGTTATGATTTTTTGTTTCTTTGCCAGCGTACAGTCTTTTTCATCCATTAAATAAACATTGTTGAGCAGCAAGCTGCATGACTCAACAGTTTTCAGCCCGGAAGGCTGGAAACTATAGAGAAAAATGAAAAACAAGAAAACCCAGGCATGGCATGCCGTCAGGATGCACAGTTTCAATAAGAGCACAGAAATGTTTCTGATTCATATTTTCAGGTTGAATAGTTTTCGCTGAACTTTAAGGCAAACTTTTAATTTGACTGCAATAATCTGATCCCATGAAATGCCGTAATGGTGCTTCCCAATCAAAACAGTGGAAATTCAGCAAAGCCATTTTTTCTCCACTAACCACATAAAAAATGCTGGTTGTTGCCAAATGTCCTTGCAGAGCAAGTAAAAAAAGAGTTTTTGGAGCATATGTCGTGCGGCCAAGGACGACACCAGGAGGTCAGTCAAGCAAGGTGAAGAAAGAACAGGGCTCAGAATCTAGATACCTGACCAGTTACATCCAAAGCCAGCAGGTTACTCACATACACTACTCTCTTGTGTTGGAACTGGAGAGGTTATATACAGTGACATTCTTAAGTAACTCGCAGTTGGGTGTCTCACAGTTGTTGAGTAAGGGAAGGTGAATTTTAGTGGGCAGACCTCAATCTCAACTCTATTCGATAACGAAATGTTTGAGCGGTTATTGCTGTTGTTATTCAACATATTGATGAGCTTGAAAAATAATTTGACTGCAAGTACTGTAAGTGTGTTATACTGAATGTAAAAAAATACTTCATCTGTGTTTGTTTAACTGAAGATCTGCAGCTGTGACTAATGTGAGTTAATAGACTGAAGTAGAAGGAGACGGTGAAAACACTGCAGAGCAGCTCCACATCCTCTCATCGCCGTGTCCATGGCAACCAGCGGCTCCGCGAGCCAGAGAGAGGAGAGTCCAGCGCTGCAGTGGCTCCTTCATCCTCGATGACACCGCTGATTCCTACATGTTAGTCAGCCGTCTGACAGCCGGGGTGAGGCAGGAGAAAGAGAGGCAGCGGTGGGGGAGGTTGAAGAGGCTGTTTTTACTCTTGTTCTTCACACAGATTCATGTGAGCGATCATGACCGAGTTCTCAACCTCCTTCCCTGAAGAGACTTTGGAGGTCTACCCTGTGATGGTCTCACCACAGAATGCTCGCCTGAGTAAGGCAAGTCAATTTTTACACCAGACCAATAATTCTAACCTGACTGTGAGACCAGATGAAGCCGATACTAACGTCATACTTAATCATCAAGCGCTGCTAATCTTACTTGACAAACTTCATGACTGCTGATAAAAAGTCTGACAAATATTTTTTTAAAGCATTGTGCCACACATAACTTGCAAAAAGAGATGGTTTGTACAGTAGTTAGAACTGGAGATGTTATATAAATAGGTAGATATGAGTGAATTGCACTGTTAAAATAAAGCCACATAGATACTAAAACTATGATTTGGGGTGCAATAACTGGAACAGAAGCTACCGACCCCGAACTTTCCGGCCCGTTCCTGTGGAGCACCAGAGCTGGTGGAACATCTCCGGCACAGTCAAAGACACGGGTGCCGGACACAGAGACATCACTGCCGATGAGGCCTGCTCATCTTCATCTTATTTTATGGGCCACGGTTCATGCGGAAAGATGTGGTTTCACACTTACAGGGCTGTCACGGGTCGCTCTGAGGTGATGTGGGGTTATGTCTGAGTTTGCCACAGGACTGGGGAGCACTTGAAGGGGAAGTCTGGACGATGTGATTCAAGTGGATTTTGCTATCTTATTATATATATATATATATGAATTGAAGCCTCCTCAATGTTTGTACTTCTACAACGCAAAGCAATCCTCCACATCCCATCACACCCAGTGTTACGGGGTGGTGCATATTTTTTCCATGATTTTGGGGGTATGTTTTTAGATCTGGAGTACAGTAAAAATCACCAACTCAACAACTGTTTCAATGGGAAAAAGAAAAGATACAGTGCCACCTGTGAAAATGAGGGGGCTGTTTGATGAATCCTTACCAGACCATCACTAGTAGGAGGCATTTGAGGATCCAGTTTTATTCTCTTGAAATCTACCACTTCTACCACTCCTCTGCTACTACACTTAAAACATAGACTGGTTTAAGAAACTACTTTATTTACTATTTCTCCTTTTTTTAAGGATTCTCCTTTACAAATTGGATTCTTCTCATGGTTGATGCTCATTTTTGGCAGTGGCTATTGTACCCTAAAAAGGAAATAATTGAAAGTTATTTAAAGATAATACCTCTTAAAAAGATGCAATATTAATGACTTATAATGGGAATCTTAAATAAAAAGTTTATAATGACATATTATGAGCTTAAAATCTTCTTGAACCAAGCAGCCCCAAAAGCTGGTAGCTGAGACTAAAGCAGCCATTTGACTCCAAATACAAGCAACATCTGACTTACGACCTGCTCCCCTTAAATCCACCCGTATTGAGGGCTTATTTTTATTTATTTATTTTTCAATGTCTGGCACCGCAGCACGTAGCAGCCGGGCATCGCGTACGACAGTTACGGCAGCACAGTATCCCAGCATCTCACTCTCACACAGAGATCTACCACTACAGTAGCACCTCTAACCCTCGCGTCGGCTATTTTGAATGGCATTCGACTTAGGTCCAATCTGACTTACGACCGGTTGGTCAGAACCGATCCTGGTTGTAAGTCGGATGTTACATTTATATGACATGGTGCAGCACAATTGGGCTACAATAGTATGTTGTCCTAACCAACACAGAACACTGTTTAGAAGTAACTTTTATTATTTTCAATGATTTACTAAAAAAATATTTCACTGGGAAGTAATTTCACGTGTCCCATTATGGCCAAATCTCTCATTTTCTGTGATTTAGCTACTCATTTTGGGTCTCTGATGCCGCTGCGTGCCTGTGAAAGTTAACTTACCATGTATTTGTGTGTTGGCCAGAGTTTTCAGAAAGCACCCGCTGAGAAGTTTGCCTGTGAGCCGTTATAATTTGGTGTGGCCTCTTTTGTCATCAGGGTTTATTGACTCGCTAGATGTGCTTGCGCAGCATGACTTAGATGTCACATGTCTCCCCAGGTCACACTCCTCACACATGGCATCCTGTGCGGCGCGGAGCGTTCAGAGCACCATTTGGAATTGGATTGGTGAGAGAATACTGTCCCAACAGAAGCAGTTGGCAGCTGCCGTGTTTGTGGGTATTTAGACAAGAGCATCTTACTGTGCTATATGTACTATGTATTTTGTGATTGTTCACAGCTCATCTATTTTTGAAAGACCCAGAAATAAGCATCAGATGTCCATCAAAAGTTTGCTTGGAAAATACTGTCATCCAATTCATTCCTCCCACCTTTCTTCGACTGTAGTAGAAAACTAGAATATGACATGTCTCTTTTCCTCCACAGTGCTAAGCCACACACATTAACATTGTCATCACAAGACTCATGTGATCTGCAGAGAAACATGGATGAGTATGTTTGTGGGGGGAAGATGGTTGTGCTTATGCATTACTATTACAGAAAAAAAGGAAATGGCAGAGATAACAAATACATTGTGTTTGACATGTTGTGACTGAGAGCACAAACCTAAAACCCCAATTCAATGACACAACTTCCGTAATTCAAGATCCAAAACGTGTTGTGGAAGTGTCCAATCTGAACCACTTAACCCAGAGGTGGGCTATTAAATTTCCAGGGCCAGGTTACACATTGTGACCTTGGGCCGACAAACCCCAAGAAAGGAGGGTACGAGAAAATTGAAAATAAAAATCAAGTGATGCCATCATGTGTGATTATGAAATTACACTTTCAAAATGCACAGAAAATGTTGGTTTCTTGTGCTTCGTTTAATTTGAACCGCATTCCATTTAAAGATTCTCGATGTGTCTCATACATTTCAAAATCTACTTTCAATTCTGGGGAATTTAAGGGACAAGTAATAGAGTGGTACCTCGGTTTTTCAACGTCTCGGACTTCGAAATCGGAGTTTGAACAAAAACTTCGATATTTTTTTGCTTCTGATTTCGAACGAAATTCCAGAACTCGAACGCCCACGAAAAAGCCGGAAAAAAACTAACGCTCGTGGACCATTCTGTATGCAGATGAGTCCCATTAGCTACATTTACTGTTTTTTCTTCATATTGAGGTGTAAAACCATTCCTGTCTCAGTGTCACAGGGGAGGTGCTCGCTCTCCACACCTACGAGGCTGGAGCGCTCACTCCAGGGTTTGATGTCCTGTTGTCGGCTGGAGCTGGGACAGGGATGAGGCGAGTCTGGGACAGAGCTAAGTTACTTGGTTTATGACTTTGTCACAGCCAAACTGCACAGAAGCGCACATTCAGAGCTGGACACGCACCGGGCACCTCTTCACTTCTGGAGAGACGTCACTCACTCTGCAACCCCTCCCACATGCAGCGGCCACACACATAGAGGAACAGCGCACCTGCAGCAGACACTCTACATTCACTCCTACAAAAGACTATTTTAAGGCTTGGAACGCATCATTTCTTTTTCCATTCATTGTAATGGGAAAAATTGATTCAGATTTCGAACAATTCGCTTCTCGAACGGCCGTCTGGAATGGATTGTGGTTGAGAACCGAGGTACCACTGTAGTATTTAAAAAGAACAGAAAAGAGTTGTGAAAAAAAATTGAGAAGAATAATCAAATGAGAAAGTTATGTTTCAGTTGCATCAAAGTGAACAAAAACCGATGCACAAGACAAAACAATGTCAGTTATATAGTTTTACTCTGACTCTGGGAGGGCCACATAAATACAGTCAAAGGGCAGCATTTGGCCCCCAGGCCACACTTTGACTGGCTTAACCCGAACTCTTGCTTTGAGTCATAGCTTTAATAATCTCATTGAGCAATCGCCACATAATGCTGACTGACCAATAACAGTTTGTCATAGTCAGATGGAGGTTGTTTCTGTTCTCCATTCATGAGCAGTAGAAGAAGACTGCATACAGACATTTCAATGTTATTACTCCAACGGTAATGCAAAAGAGGCGCAGGAAGTCGTTATCCGACCTTGCAAACCAGCCCTTGACAACTTCACTTTCACTGAAGCGGAGAATGAAACAAGAACAACACAATGAAGCCAGGAGTGTTACATTTTATTTGGTCTTTTTGAGCTTTTTCCTTTGCTTTTTTTCCACAGGTTAAAACCCATCATAATGGTCAGAGAGATTTGAAAGAAGAAAAAAAACACATTTTCACATACAGATGAACAAATCTCTCAACACAATAACAGTTGATTAGGCCCAGCCCAGTGCGAGATTTCAGGAGAACGGCAAAATAAAATAGAAAGCCTGACAAGGCAAAACTGTCAAGAGAGCTGAACCAAACAGCTGCCCGGACAATACGACATCTAAGTCTGACATCGCCTTGATTGTACTCCAACAGGACGAGGAAATGAATGGCGCAAAAAAAAAAAGAGAGAGAGAGAGAGCGGCGACCTTCACAGGTTCATCAGGACAATAAGTTGTTTTGGGGATATTAATCTTGTTTTCTGCGCCTCACTTGCACAGAGAAGTAGAACGAACTGTTGATCAGTGAAGCACCATGACATACAAAATAAATCTTCAGTGAACATTTCTGTGTATTCACTCAACTGTGTCATCATCCTGATGTGGACTGCGTCCTCGGCCATCACAGAATAAGAAGTAATCCAGTGTTAAAAGACGACCTTTTATAAATATCCACCTCACACAGACGCATACATTTAAAACTCTGGCAGGAAAGGAGCTAAGGACTCGTGTACAGTACTGAGATTCGGCCAGTGAGTCATTTGGATTTGAAGTGGAGGATCTTCAGATGAAAACGGTGGCAACGGATTATTTTGACTTTCTGCGGCTAAAAACGAAGCCATGCGGACCTGAAAAGAGACCACCTGCTGTTAAATTTGCTCAAGCTTCAGTCAAGTACGTCGCCCTGAAGGGTGTTTGAACGTCTAAAGCCTTAATCTGGGCGAAGTGTGACAAGATTTGTGATACTAAAGAATCCAAAATCTGCATGGTGGCGGTAAGAGGATTGTACTCGCGCAAGCTTCTAAAAATGTGTTAAAATAATTACGACAGCGGGTCGCTGTTGCGGCTGACAAACTCATTTTGGTGCTTAATATTTTATCTCCATTAAAGAGTACGGGGAGAACTTGTCGCCGGTGGATGCTCGAGCTTGGAGAAATGTAATCACAGTAGCAAAAAGTAGAAGCAGTCTTGATGGTTCAAAATGTCCTTGGCTATTGCAGCCAGTTATTACCTGCAAAAGATAACTTCATAGGAACCGTTGCTGGACTGTCAGCTCCAGTGTCACAGCACTGTGACAAGTGGCGAACGCAGAATGTTTAACAGAAGAAAGGGTTGGTGTTTTTAAACAGTGTCATAGCACAATGTTGTTCAACCATCTCACTGTAGCTTAGTCTACTCTGAAGGCATGTGGGAAAAGAGCTTGCTGGGTGGCAACCATTGTGGCACAGAGAGAAGTTCTAGGTCCCAGTGAGACAAACACCCAGTAAGGGGTGGGCCCAGTAAGAACAATACAGGGAAGACATAGCTTATAAATCAGATCAAGAAACGCACGACTCCTGACAGATACTAAGAGTCACCTGCGATAAGCGTGGACAGACAGAATCATCAGCACAAGCTGCCGCCTCATCTGCAATTTTGGATGATTTGAAATTGTGTTCACTGTGGTTCCACTGTTTTTGAAACGTTTATCGAGCTTCTGTAGTTCACTCTTTGAACGTGATCAAATCAGGGATTTTTATAGAACCATAAATAAAGCATATGCCACACATACACCTGCAGCCTTGCTTATCTTTCATCATAAGCAGACAGCTGCCAACTTTGTGCACACTTTCCAGCTGGCGAGCCACTTTTAAAACCACAATGCTACAGTACAGTGAAGTAGACACCTCTTTTAACCGCTGAAAACAAAGGAACTTAATTCTTCCACTGATACAAGGTTAAGGTGGATATGATCAGGATGTATGTTTGGGGGAAAGAGCGTTCAATAAAACAAGATTTCCGTGAGGCATCGGCTTTAAAAACACGCCAGTCTGAATTAATAATGAATCAGATTGTTGTCAGAACAATTGGGAATGTTTTGCAAGGCGAAGGTTTTACGAACAACAATACCGTTGAATATTTTGGTTGAACTGGGGACTCTTTTCACATCCATGTTTTTATCTGTGTGGAAAGAAAGAACGACTGAATCCAAGTTTAATCATCAGCTTAACTTATAAATGAAAACAACTATAAAGTGCCGGTTCGTTACGAAAACAGAAAAGCCAGACAGTGCTGTGTTTCAGCCGCTGTGAATGTAGAATCCAAACTACGTGTTGAATAGTTCTTGTAGAGAGAGAAGTCCCAGCGAAATGCTGCAGCTGCAGTGTGCACCAGGCTTCAGAGCTGAACTCTGGCTGGACAGACCAGTCGGCAGAACATGCTCACCGAGGCTCAGGGGTTTGGATTGAAAAATATTACTGCTATCAATTCTTAATGTCTGAAATGAGCACCGGGCTTCTGAGCGAAACATGAGTTTGGAGTTGGTGCCACCACTCCATGGCAGCGTTTCCAGTCGTGACAGAAACAGGGAGAGCAGATGGTGACCTTGGATGCGTGGGGCGGCAAAAAATAGAGGGGGAAATATTATACTCAGCGTGAGCATTTGCTTACACACCTGGCAGCACCTCTAACACTCATGGCTTGTGTCCACATCCCGATTGGGCCGACGCCATCCCTGAACACAGGCACCGAAAGGTCACTGGGTCTCACGTAGTTAAAGACAAAACAAAAGCCTGGCAGTGAGTTCAGGATCACGGTGGGTGATACCGCGTTGTTGGCAGAGAAGCCTGGCTGCTTTGCTGCAGAGACGTGGCTGGAGAATCAGGTGCATCCCAGACACCCATGTAGTCCACGGAGCCAACAGACACACAAAATTATTTATAGAAAGCCAATTTCACTGAAAAATATTTCCACACTTGTGTTGAAACGAAAGAGCGAGTCAGCAGAAAACCTGACTTGCTGACACCAGTGACGTCAAGTGGATCTCTTTACTCATCTACGCCCCCTTTGAATTCGATCTTAAGTCAGCACCAAGAATTTCACCACCAAGCAAAATTGCTCTTTGCACTGCAGAGCCAAGGTTCAGGTAAGTCGGTCTGGGTAGGACGTTTTCAAAAGGCGTTCACAAAACTCAGACGCTGTCTCTTCTCTGCTGTTCAAGGTGGTTTTCAAAAGTTCTTTAATGGCAGCTGCAAGAGTGAGATTCCGCCGCCTGCATTCAGAACCTCTCCATATTTGCCTCGTGGCAATTTCCTGACTACTACTACTGTGATCGGCGTCCTTACAAACTTAATTCATTTGCTCCAACGATCCACAAAGTTCAAGCTTGCAGGAGTTCTGCAGTGTTGTTTATTTCCTTTTCATACCGTATTCTAGATTAGCTCAGTATCAATTCAACAAATGAAGTTATAGCTCTGTCAATATGCACCCTTCTCCATCAGAGGAACTCTGACCAGTCTACGAAAGATAATACGAATTAACAGGGTGACAGTCCTTTCATTCTCCCTCAGTGTTGTCAAGGCAGACCAACACTTCAAGGACAAACAAGTGATAGCATTGATTGCTAACCTTTCCTCTCCTACCTTGGCTGACACCTACACCAGTCAGAAGAAAACAAAAGGTGCCTCTGGCTAACACAGAAATCTCTTGGAGAAGTTAAACAGCCGTCTACAAAGTTTTTATCCAATACTGACCTCGTCTGGGAACCTTCAAAGACAATTCATGCTGTTTATAAAGTATTCATTCCGTCTGCATCAACTGTGCTTCATGATTTGCTGTCTCAGTTTTTCTGGGCGCTGACAGATATCATCATCTACTTTGGTTCCAGAGAATCCATGTCCAGTCTTCAGGCATTCAGCCATTAGTGACAGACGGGCTGATGCCACCACAAACTTCTCATCAGGTACTAGTTGAGGAAAGAAGAGAAGGACAGCTGTGCTTCTTGACACGAAAAAAAGTCATGAAAGTCAGATTCTGCGCTGAGAGTTGAAGAGTCTTTCCTTCCTTGGAGCTTTGGAAAGTCCTCTCCAAGTCCCAATACAACAGCGTGCAAAGACGAAAATTCCAGGATCACAACTCTTCAGACCACAGTACTGTTCCTTATATTTTGGACCTTGAGTTGAAATTAAAGCGAAAAAAAAAAATCTGCCAATTCCTGAATGAAACATAGACAATGATACTTGAGACACACACACACACAGAAGGTTTAGACAGAGGGATTCAGCCAGATTCTACTTTTCTTTTCGTTTTTTCTTCTCACAGAATGTTGTTGACAACAATGACTATCTGAGCCTCAGGACGATCGGGGATGAGCCATTGTCGCTTTGTGTGCTGACAAGACAAGCCAGTGCAATAACGCATCCCTTTTCACAAACAGCCGGGGAAAATCTGCAGTAAGATGGCTTTTAAGGATTCCTCTGAAACGCTGGCGTCAGTTAGCTCTGCTGGCATTACACTTACAGGTGCAGCGCATTTCAAACTTGCAAATAAATCTGCACCCAGTCAAACGCAATAGGAAATTAAATTGGGACACGCCACTAGAAACTCACTTGACAGGAGTTCAAGAATAATTTCGTTCATAGACATTATGCTAGAAAAGAGGATTTCAAATTTAAATCTCCCGTTTTAGTTGTTAAATGGACAGCACTGATTAGAAAATGTGTTAGCTTTTCTCTGAGTCAGCGAAAGACAATACCGCTGTGTTTCTCTTAAAATCTGCACAACACTAGAGACACACACCACAAAGGTGAAAATTGGAAGCACCCGGAGAACGAATGCTTTTGAGGGTTTGGCCGCACGCAAAGCTAAATGAATGTGAGCCACTGACATGACGCGTCAACACAAAACAATCCACAATGGGAAGAAATTCAACTGTCTTTCACAATGAGAGACACAGATTTCACAAGCCACAACACATCAAAGCCTTCACACATTTGGTAGTTTGGGATAAGCATTCAGGGGGATAAAGAAAAATGAGTCTCTAAATTTCTTACAACCGGCTCCACAGTCGGGGAACAACGTGAAATCATCTAAACCACAAAATGCGCTGATAAAACGGACAAACACTGTGTTCTGCATTTTCTTCATTAACGCTGCCTTCTTGCAGCAGCCTTATTCCTGACTGCTGTATTTTGGTTTTTCTTCAAAGGAAACCAAGACTGGACAAAATGTTCCGTGCCGTCAATAGAAACATGCCCTTGAGAAACTCCTCACAAAGAGAGTAGGTGTGAAACTAAAGCAGAAGAAGGTAGAGAACTTATCTTCCACATCACCGGAGGGTGGAGGACATGGAGACGAGCTGCTCTGCCTCTAAAGACGGGAGACAAAGATCTGACCATAAGAAAATCACCCGATTCCAAATGATGCTCTCACCACTCTGAGCAGGATTTCCATTTCATTAAGTACCCACGTATCCATTATTAATTCTCTCTGCTCTTATCAAGGAGCTAATTATCCCGATCAGCCCGCTCCGTCTTCAGTCGGATTATTAAGCTAATCACAAAGATGTCCCCTTCGGAGACGAGGTGTTCCCCCTTCATTAGGACTAAAGCTGATGTCGTGTCTCGACGACAAGGAGTCCCTGACAAAAACGATTGACATTTCCAGATTGTGATGCGTCACTGAAGACGTGAGGTGACCACATCAAAGCTGCACTCTCTCTGTCTCTTGCGGTTGACCTAAAAAGATTCAGACTACGATAAAGCAGAGTACACTTTTTGCTTTTGGGAGTCGTTCAGCAGAAGGTCTTTGCAAAGAAGTCTGGCTTGTTGAATGATATTCTGATGCACATAAAGCAACAGCCTCTTTAAGGAAGGTTCACTCCCTGTTTACTGAGGACTGAGCTGTACCGAGGTATAAGGGAAGGGAATGACCGACCCATTCATGTAGTCCTGAAGGTACTTCTGGCACGAGAAGTACAATGGAGTGAAAAACTCATATCAGCTAAGTGAATCCACATCTGAGTGGACAAATGGAACACAGACTCAGTAGTTTGTAACCAGCGTACTTTGGGCATCCTCCACCTCGCTCCATTGACATTGTTAAAGTGATGGCAGGTTGAGCAAATTCAAAGGTCCAGGTCCAAGGAGATGGACAAACTTCTGCTCTATGACCTCAAACCCTGCTTTTAGTCTCGTCTATTTGGTTCCTGAAGAGTGTTGAAAAAAATAAGTTAAATATTTAGCAGGAAATAGCAATTAAAACAGTTCAAAGACTGCGTGACTAATCAAGCGTGTCACACAGTCTTCGCCATCCAGTGTGATGCACCCTGCCAGTCGGGCACAACATGAAGGTTCAAAACAACACATTTTCCCAGCTTGGTCTCTCACAGTGGCATTCTTTGGCGTATGAAGGGAATGCACAGAGCTGCCTCATCTATTTTCTGTGCTCTGTTGCACGCAAGCGCTCAAAATCCCTGGTATTTCCCCAGAAATGAGTCTGGAATGTTATCGGCTTCCAAGTGGAATGTATGGGTCATGATTCGCAGGTCTTTTTTTTCCTCCCCATCTCCCTCGATTCAACAGACAGAAGGAAATTACTGAATAAATTGGGCAGGCCTTCTGGAGCAATACGTCGAGACACAAAGCACATTGATGCCCACCTCCAAAGTCTGCTTTGCAAATTAAAGCAGACGTATGAGGCATCTGACAGCCTGGAAATCTTCAATCCTCGCAGTGTTTAGAAGGGATACATAGATTTATGCTTACACAAAAGAATACTCTTCACTTTTCCTGTCCTGAATAATTTCGGAATGCAAAGAGGTAGCAACAGAGGAAGCTGTGCAAGTGGCCTTATCTACCTCTGCGTTTTTGTGTTGGATTTAAAGGAGATGAAAAGTGAAATAAGGAGTATGATAAGATCTGACGGCGGGAGTACTGATCTGTGCCTTCTGAAAGATTTAGACAGTGAGAGAATGCAAAGAGAATAAACGATTCGTTCCCAGGAAGTAAACCTGCAATAAGACTGTCCTTCTTTCAACTGGCTTTTTAGGTACCAAGAAAGGCAGCCTGGCGTCTAAATGGACCATGCAACACAAAGCAGAACTGAGAATTTGACACTTGGCTAAGAGACAGGTGAGGGAAGTTCTAGAACCGGTCATCTCTGAGTTGGGTTGGGGACTTGAAGGGCTTGAGCCCTAGAGTCTTTCGTGGGTGTGCTCTTTCTTTGGTTCCATCAAGAGGCTTGCTCAGGGCAGCCCAGTTCAGGTCAATGAGTGTCGAATCAGCAGGGTTTAGGGGTGCGATACGGACCGAGGGGAGCGTGGGCGAACCATTGGTGGAGCACGGGGCGGAGCGAGATGTAGGGAAAGGCGTTGAAAAGGGGTCAAACTTTGAAGCATCATCTAGTGCGCACGAGGGGTCTGCCTTGAGAGCAAAGGGATCACAGTCTGGTGAAGGGAAGGGATCACAATTGGTAAAAGGGTTGGTGGGGGAAGGTTGGTAACCCAATGGGATGCTGTCCGTGCGGCTTGGGATACGTCCTGCACTTGTGCTCCCACCTCCTGTTGAAACGAAGCTCCAGGGGTCGATGCGATGGCGTACAGGGGAGGGCCGAGGTCGGGGGATGACACTGACCTCCAAACGGCGGGTTTTGGGACTCCAGAGAGCTGGGTTAGGGTGGAGAGAATAAGGCACAGAGGACTTGTCTTCTGAATCCTGTGTGTCCTGGCATAAGGGCAGGTCCAGAACTGCAAGGGACAAACAGCACAATTAAAGATCATGACTTTACAGGTTTTAAAACGGCAAAAATCCATGAGGCAACACAGGTCGAGAGGCGCAGGTTACTCTGGACAAGCTGGCAGACTCTACATCTGCCAAGGTTCTTCTGAAGTGAACTTTTGCAAAACTGTGACAAACAAGATTTGGTCACATTTCTGCTCTCAGCTCTGAGCTGAAAAACATGAAATTGGGTGCCTTGTTTTTACATTCCCAATCACAAGTGCCTGTATGCGTATAGTGGCCCCATCATAGTGCCATTATACCGGTTTCAGTGAAAAGGGCGTTCCTCCACAGTAATTTTGCAGAATTGGATCAAAGTTTGTTAAATCTCATGCCTCTCTGCTTTGTGATCGCAGGCACCATAATTGTTTTTAGCCAAAATCTTGCGGTCGAGGCATCGTGGAAGAGCAATGTTCTTGGTGGGATGTTTCGCAACAACAAAACTGTGCTGACACTAATCCAACAGCCAAACATTCAGGTGGTACAATGAATCGACAGACTGTTGATGAGATTGCACCGTCTGAAGCAGGTTGATAGACCTGCCACGTCAACCAAGCTGTGTTAGAGCAGACGAGAACATTAAGTCCTGCCAGAATAAATGAGCTACGAAAACATTTATAACTCATACTTCAACTCCTGTTGGATTCACAAGTTTCACTAGATTTAGCTATTAACCCGATGGCATCCATTTTTTTTTTTTTATAAAACTCGAGACAATGAAACATAATATAACGTTAGGTTCGAACACACGCATCTTATTGTCGGCAGCTTCAGAATGGGCACACTGATGTTTGTGTGTCTGAGTGTATATGTGACTCTGTACCTGGAAGCAGCGCAGTGCTTGTAAGAGCCTCACTGTGGACAATCCCGTCAAACAGAGCAGATATAGAGTGTGAAATGTTACCAGAGGGGCCTCGTAAGGCCTGCTGGCTCTTAAAAATAAGGCAATGCCTCTGTCGTTGCTGCTCTAAGAGTGTCTTCTAAGAAACGTATAAGGTTAGTCAGAGAAAGGCGAGAAAGTGTAGCTGGCACCAAGATTCAAAACACTCCAAACACACACTACAAGTCGTGAGACTTGTTCAACAATCACCTGTCTTGAAATGAAGAGTGGGAGATCTGACTTTTTTTATTTTGAAGGAAAATGAGGGCACAGGAGAGAATTGCACACCAAGAAAGGTCGACATCAGAAGCAGGTTTGTCATAATATAACTAGGGGTGGGATTCGATTTAAAAAAATAATCTAGAAGCGAGAGCCACGAGAAGCCACATTTTTCAATTTGAATAAATTTGTTATATTACTGAACCAAATGATGGACCCATACATACGTTTCTAATATTGTGTATTTTGCATCAGTTTGACAATAGCAAATAAATCATGATGGTGGCTATATTCAAGTTTTTATATCAACTTATTTAAACTAAAGCTCTTTTAATGTCTTGAAACTTTCAGAGTTGGCGTTGCACAACTATTAAAATGAAACATCACATCACGTGCAAGCTGTTGTTTTGACTTGTCTGTCCTGCGCAGGTGTCTGAATGTGTTCATTATAAATTGGGCTTCATTTAAATTTTGACGCAAAAACAATGATTAATTTACCGCCTCATTGACAGCAGCCTGTGTCACTAATTTTGGTCAGTAAAACAGTCTTGTCGTCAGCATGGTGTAGAGACCAGAGCATACAGAGACCAGAACAAACTACCAGCAATGAAGGCCCTTCAGTTCTGGTTCTTTGACAAAAATGACTAGCATTTTCTTGCAGTAACAAACATGTGTGACTAACAGACTTATGTGTATCTATATGCCTTAGTTTAGTCTTGGTCTGGCCCCGTCATTGTGTCTTGGTCTCAGTATGCTCTTGTCTCGACTGCAACACTACGCTCAAGACAAATCTTGAAAGTGAACTAAAAAAAAATCCTGACTGCAAAAATGGGACTTTCTTATTCGCCGGTGTCGATCCAGCACCCCGAGGGTAAATTGCTGACAGCAGCATTCAGGGTGTTCTGTGAAGAATATTATACACATGTGCTTTGTGTTTTAAAGATATGAAATCCACTGACCTAGATGGGAGGTGTGCAGGCCTTGGCTGGACCTCCTTCTCCTGTCCGTTCGAGGGCCACAGCTTTCCATGCCACCGGCTCCAAGATCACCATTGGTAGACTGCAAATTCTGATTCAATTGTCTTGGGCTGGCAGCACGTCGCAACGGGATTTGGGGGCTCTGCTGACTTTGTGTGACTGTCTGCATCCGGTGGTCCATTCTCTCAGGGGGGGTTGGCGGAGGAGGTGTCAGGGGCTTCAGTTCTTGGTACTGTAGGGCTAAATCCAAGAGAGGCCTGGGGAGCGGTTCAGACGTGGAGAAAGTGATCAGGTCGTCCACTACAGGGGGGTCTGAAGCTAAAGGTTGTCTCAACAGTGAAGTCTCGGGTTCAGACAGCATGCACTCCTCAAGGGATGGCGGGTTAGTCCGAGGAGGCACTTTAGGAGAGATATCCAGCCATCTACCCAGTCCGACAGATGCCAACAGGGAACCACTGCCGAGGAGTGCCCTATGGGTGCTCTTAAACAGCCCAGAAAGAGAACCCATTTCCGGCCTCGGGGACCCAGCTGGAGAGGAACCCCCTTCTTCCACGCCGGAATCGCCTTGGGGGAGAGGAAGCCGCAGGCTGTCCTTCACTGTGGAGCCTGCACATGGGGTTGTTTTTTAAGTTTAAAGGACTTCAGAAAGGGGGCAGAAAAAAAAAACTCTGCACATTTATTATTTATTTAGCTTTGTATTTATAATTCACATTCATGCCAGCGTGAATTATGGCTGCACTTAATGGAAACAGTTAAGCTGATGATGAAGAGCATACCATTCTGAGCAGGGAGAGGCGTCGGCGTAGAGGGTCTGTACTCTTCAAAGTCGTCCTTGGATTCTCCGTTCTCTGTGCTGTCCGACACCAGAAGCTTGGCTCTCATCGACAGACTGAAGTGTGAAGAAGTTTGAGAGACCGATTTTTTTTGACTGACTTTATAAGCACAGTGTGTTTATTTTATCGAAACTTAGTAGTTGTACCTGCTTTCCTGAGGACTGAGGCGTAAAACCTTGGGACTTTTGGGGCTCTTTGGACTCTGGGGTCTCCAGTGAGGGCCTAACTTGTGTTCACCATTGGCTTGTTTGAGAGCAGCAGCGTCCAGGGGCCAAACTGGGCTCAAGCCAAACGTCCTACTGTTGTCGCTCGGACTGACTGTTGAGACATGGAAACAAAATCAGTATTATTCAACATTAGCTGTGAGTAAAATAAAATAATAAAATAATCATAACGTGATAAAGAAAATGCAGGTGTGGCAATAACAATCCAGATTATTCAAACAATTACACAAAGACTTTGCAGTCTTTGAACTTTCAAACTACACTAAACAACATTAAAATAATCAAAACAATTTGTAAAATACAGCAGTAATATTTAACCTCCATTCTAGATAGAAACACATAGTCTGTTCACATGGTCTGGCTTTAAAGACGAACAGAGACAGAGACAGTGAAGCCTTTTTACTCTTTTACGGTGAGATCGTTCAGAGAAGTCACTCCTTCTATACTTGAGCTACTCATTCTGCAGAATCTCTGGCATTTGGTCAAGGAGCGCTTGGTTTATCCACCACATTCAGAGGTCGAGTGTGAGCGCTTATTCTTATGCACTTTAAAATGATAATTGGTTTTCGGAACATGTCTAACAAGCGGCTGTCACTTCTGTCTCAGAACGGGAGGTTCTGACATTGAAATTGACAGACTAGGTGCACTGTGTACAGAGGACCGCGACGGCACTAAACACTGGATAATACTAGGGTAAAATCAAAAGCATTGATTGAGAGCAAATGGAGAACGGTGACACATAGAAAAATTACACAGATGGACACGGATAGGATTAGACAGAAAAGGTGTGAGACAGGTCAAACTTAATTTGTACAATTCCAGACATGACCCAACAGAAACTCTAATCTACTGTACACCATGGCCTGAGCAGTGAAGAAGACAAATCACACTAGTACGTAACACAAAAAGGTGATGCAAGAGGCCGCACATCTCAACTTAAATAGTTAAAGTACACGACCTACTAGGCAAACGCTAAATAACGCTTAAAACAGCGAGACACAACATAAGTCACAGCAACAGCAATAAGCATGAATCACACAAAGATGCTGATAAATGTTTTTGTCACCAACAAACTATGGAAAATACTTCAGCTGTTTCTAACCAACAACATTCAACATTTTCTCACCAACAATTATATATATATATATATATATATATATATATATATATATATATATATATATGCCCTGACTTTCTCGAGAAATGAGATCTAATAAGGAAGCACAATTTCTCATTTCGCTCAGGTAGAGCATTAAAGTTTGTCATCATACCTGCCTATTCTTCCTTTTATAAACCATCCCTCCTCCATCCCCCCAGCTCTCTCACAAACCAAAAACAAGACTCTAAAGCAAAGTTGACTGTCTTCCACATAAATGCCAGCAGTCCTTCTTTGGGAGATTATTATCCTCCTACTCGTCCCTCAGTTGCAAATAACAGTCCTGTTAGATAAGTGGTCATCAACTGCTCTTTATCCTCTTTTCAGCCCAGTTCTCCTGACAAAAATAAAGCATTTTCATTGAAAAATAAATAGAAATACATTTTAAAATAATGTTATTTGCAGAGATTTTCTTTCCCAATCAATGGATCAAACCATCTTGGTATGAGGAAGCCTATCTAAAAGGGCTCCATTGAAACAGACATATCAACATGCCACACTGAAGTCAGCAACGACATTGGTCACAAAAGTTCACACGACAATAGTAGATATGTAATTCCTTAGGAGTGAGAATGTGCTGTTTAAATTCACTGTATTTCTTAACATAGCTGTGTTGTTTCCGATGGTTGGACCAGAGCCGCAACCATTTTCCGCTGATCGTGCCAACTACCACATGCACGTAAAAGACAGTGATGGCATCGTGACTGATTTAATATTAGATTGTATGGGTCATTGCAGTCCTAAAATATAAACAACTCAAGTGCTACTTCTAACAGCTGAGGACGGCCGCTCCGCACACAAATATCAAGCCATGATTCTGGAGCTCTTTAGTTAAGGAGTCCGGTATAGTTCCCTGAACACATCTCCTCGCTACCTTTCAGTTATGTGTTATTACACAATTGACAGTTGAAACAGTCCCAGTCACACCAAGACTTAGTCAGTTGACCAGCCCTGCACTTCATATTAGGGACAGGCATTGACACAGTACAGCCATGTAGCTGAGTACCACATGGAGGTGCTCAACTGACACAGTTATCTGCCCATACTTGTAAGGATATCATAAACCATTCTCACATGCTAAACTGCTTACTAGACTCAGTTAACACCTTTTCCCAGGATGAAGATTGCACTTCCACTCATCCAAAAGGTCTCATCCTGATACATAGTTATATATCAAGTGACACACAGAGCGCTCCTGCAGCCACCCTGTGAGTAAGGCTGGAGAGCCAGGCCATAATCACATATGGCTCTAAAATGAGCATTTTCAAAGCTTTAAGTCCTGGAATGGGTATAAGGGCTATGACTAGTCAGGAAGGAGAAGCAGCAAGACTAATCCTGCCCCCACAGTAACAAATAAAGAGCAAGCAGTATCCACCAGCAGCCAGCGCATGAGACGCTCGACCCACCTGGATACGAAAAAAGATACCAGAAAAATTTGGGATGAAACAGTCTTCTAAAAGTAGCCCTATCTCAGGGGCCACAGCTTCTATGTTACAGTCACACCAGCCTGAATGACAATAACGCAGAGCATCACATTACCATGGTGCTCACAGAAACATGTCCTCCAAGGACAAGGCAGGAAGAGCTGCTTTGTGGCAGCGGAAACTGAAATGTGTTTACTGGCATGGTCTTGAACACACACAAGGTTGTTTTCAAGAGGGAAGCGTGATAGTAAGTCATAATTCCCCCAAGATTGTGTTGGCTAATATCTCAATTATTATCCACTGCAATGAAATCGCTTGTACTTTTTCACGTTCTCACAGCTGTGATTAACTCTTGGAAGGGTTGCACGACCTTGGTACAGTGTTTTTAGCTTTGGTGAGGAAGATGTGAACAATGAATCTCTCCCAGCTTGAGGCTCAGCTGCAATGTCACCACTACATGCATATAAAACTGCTCGTCTACACTGCAGCTTAATGGCGCCCCCTGCTGCCGAGCAAAACAAATGCATGTGGGAAGACGAGTTCCAGAAAGAGGAGAAACGAGATAGTTTTTTTTTTAAATCGAAGCAGACTATTGAAAAAAGAAAAAAGGATCGGAGGGGAATAGCGAGGCGCCCACTGGGAGGAGCGCGGGAAAAAAGTTGTGTGGGTGGCTGGAAGTGCTTGAAAGGAAGGAATTTGGAGAGAAAAATATGAGTGTCTATATGCAAAGGAGTAGTTCCAGCAGATTCAAGAACACATCCATACAGAAATAAGAAGAGCAACACTTACGTTGAATGGCACGGAAGCGTGGGCCAAAGGAGGGTGAGGACCCTGATCCCAAATCCGGGGAGTTCCTCCTTTTCTCCAGTCCAGGGGAGGCCTGCACCGTGATTTTGTGGATGAAATCTAAAACACAGACACATGATTTAATGCTATCATATATACTACCAGAAGACTTTTGACGATATGTGCAAACATAACTGATGTGCTACAGTCTGCAAGGTGAGAAACATTACCATCGCTTACAAAGAACAGCTATAGCAACAGTAGTGACAAAGCAATTTCGATGAAAACATTTATCGTATCTTAAAGTGTGACCGGTCACTACAGTCAGATCTGAATCAAGATCATGAAACATTCCAAAGTCAGAGTGGAGACTTAACCACTTGCTCAGTGAGTAAAATCCATGTAGGTCAAACAAGGGCGGAGAGAACAGCACAATGCAAAACACACTGACATTAGTTCCCTCAACGTGCAGTTCCTTTTTCATCACCTCAAGTGTTGAAATCTGTCACATGCACAAGTAGATTATATAGCCAGACACTCCGGCTCCTCTCTGTATGTAGGTGTGCCTACATATGTGCATCTTGGTTTGTCTCGTGCAACATTGACATTGACTTAATAATAGAAAATTCTATTCAAGAAGTCCTTGTTTGGTAAACACATCTTCTGCTGAATGACACATTCCATCCTCACTTTTAAATTGCTCTATAATTCTCTGGAATTGAGGTGAAAAATCAAAGCCACTTTTAATTCCAAAGACAAAGAGACACTAGGAGTCAAAGGAAGAACTCTGAATCAATACTGTTGTTTAGGAGGACACGAAAAGAGCAAGGACCCTCAAAAGCAGCATGGAAAACACTGCTGAACTCTAACAAGCCGAGCTGAATCCTTGAACGCAGCTCGGAGACGACGGAAAGAGGTTGATATTTCGCACGGCTCTTTATTTATCCGCACTCCTGCAGAATCTGGGATGAGGCAGACGTCTCCGCAGGCTGGGAAACGCCAGAGAAACACAGGATGAAGGCAGAGATAATAATAATATTGGTGGAGAGAGGAAGAGGAAAAACAAAGGGAGATATAGTTGGAGGGAGAATAAAAACACAGGCGGGGAGCTGCCAAGGGAGCACGGGTGAGGGAGAGAGAAACCTAAAGAGAGAACAGGAGGCAGACCAGGAGAAAGTGAGGGAGGCCGGCCAGCTCAGACAGGAAGTGTCCAGGCGTGGTTGGCCTGTTTTCCCCTCTCATCAACCCCCCCGCTTCTCCTCTCCACCCTTCTCCACCACATCACCCACCCTGCTGCTGCTGCTGCTGCTGCTGCTGCTGCTGCTGCTGGGAAAGACTGTAGCGAAACACACGCCAACACAGACACACACACCCGGAGTTCATTTATGCATGCTTGCTCAGCCAAAATACATCCAAGCCTGCTGTCGGGTGAACGCACCTCAATCAATCAGGACTTGATAGAACTGAGAAATTCCCACTTCACTCGTGTATAATTGACAAAGACAAACTGCGTCCTACTCATATCACATTCCTGTAACTTTGTGTCTTTGATGCAAGTCATGCCATTTTCATCCATTCACACAGACCACTTGGGCCGACGGACTCAAAAAGAGCTTGGATGATCCACAAGTAGAGCTTGTCATGTGACTTTGTTTGTGTAAATGAAAGGTAAAATGATAGACTTCATACCACTATAATCATTTTGACCAGGGATTTTTTTTTTCCTGTAAAGTTTGATGGAAAACCTGCCATGACATGAATTTTATCATTGCTTTTCTTACCAGTAGAAAAACCCCACCCACATCCTGGGTGTCTAGCTCAACGCCAACTGTCAGCAGAAGATCATGTAAATCCAGGAACTCACAAACAGAAGGCTGTGGAGCAGATGATCTCTATTCTCTGAGACAAATGGTGTCAGTTGTGGCCCTACTGCGCAGATCAGCTGCATCATATCAGCATCTGATGTATTTCACGACTTCAAAGACAATTAGTTCAGCGAGTGCTGCAACACTGGTTCAGAAGATGTGTGTGAAAGCACAGCTGATGACATTTCAGTAAACTTGAGGAAGAGTACTACTTTTCAAACTTGATTTTGCACACAACTGCACACACCTTGGGGCATGCTGATCTTCTCGCCATTCTTGCCCTTGAGCTTGTGCTTCTTGAAAGTGCCCTTTCTCTTCTTTACGTTAGGCTTCTCCTGGTTCTGGTTCAGGTGCAGGATGAGCAGGCAGAGCTCGCGTTCAAACACGTCCTGCTCCCACTGCGCCAGCTGCTGCTCTCGCTGCCGAAGGAACTCCTCGTGGGACTTCTGCTCCAGCGCTGCTCGCTTCAGCTCCTCCTCGCGACAGCGCAGCTCCTGGTGCAGGAGGACAGAGGAGAAAAGAGGACAGTGGAACATCAGTGGGTCAAATCATGTGTGACAGAGTTTCACACTTGTCTCCTGTCAGGTGTGAAATGAGACGCTGAGAAGGGAGGTTGCAACGAAAGCTTTCATCAGCATTAATAGCACGGTGACTCACACTGGTGACATTCCATATCACCGATCACTCTATGATCTTGAGTGTCAGGCCAACAGGGAAACTTCTGTTTGTCCATCTCACACTTCTGACATAGAAATGTGTGATAAAACTTATGCTTCTTGAATGCAGTATCTTTATTCTTACCTTTTCCTTAGCCCGCAGTTCATCAAACATGTCCTGGATCTCCAGTTTCCAGTCCTCCTGCAGGGAGTGGAAGGAGTCCTGCGGCATCTCTTCCTTCACCTGCTGCTCCAGAGCCATTAACTGGGCCAGAATGGAGGCGAAATTGGGTCGTCGATGGGGGTCCTGGTCCCAGCATTCTGAACACAGTGGCCAAACACAACGTTTGTGCTACATTACCAAGGGACTTCAATGATTTCAGAATTGCTTCCTCACAATCGCCACTCACAACATTTGCAACATTCATCATTGATCCTTTTGTGGGAAGAGTTCAAAATCACAGCAGTTGACAGCAAAATGGTCCCATCTACTTTTGTGCCAGCGGTGTCAGGGGAGCAGCGGGACCCAGCAAGTGCCAGTGGATTCAATAAGCCCTCCCCCCCATATTGACCTACAGCAGCACCTGCAGTCTGAAGACCAGACTGCAGTGCTGCTTGTTTCAGTTGAGTCCACGTTGATAAAACTGCGTGTGCATGTCCTCAAAGGGCCACACCCACTGCGGCCCAGTGAGGACCCGTTTGAGACCCGCTTGATCTACATGTTTATGAGGTGAGTATGAGGTGTGAAGGACATGAGGAAAGAGTTAAATGATGCAGTTTAGAGAGACCAAACTTCAAGTTTCCCCTGATAATTGCCACTGTTACGTAAGAGTAATTCCACCTCATTGTGAGTCGGGGAAAGCAGTTTGTTAACCAAAGTGAGTGCTTTTATTAAAGGAATTGTCCACTTAGGTGAACAGCTTCAGATGCTGAGCCTAAGAGCCAAAGCCACATTTAATCAGAAGCGCAGGTAAAATGTTCATATAGCGACTGAGACGCAGTTCATTCAAAGACATGTCATGAGCCAGTGTAGTTCAAAAGCTAATGAAATGTTGCCAATGTCATGGCTTTGATGTCCAGGCAGCACAAGTTGGAAAGTTGAGTAACTGAAGCAAGCGTTCAGTGTTAATCTGGTCTTAATATAGACTGCTGTATTGCAGTGCAGGTCAATGTAGTTCAAGTCAAAATTTCATCAGGGCTGTCAAGTTCTGATCTCAGCTGGTGTGAAATTGGCAGCTTGGTTGGATGATGGTGACTCTGGTGAGCGCTGTAAAAGAGATTCCGAGATAAGTCCGGCCTTATTTAAAGGTTTATAAATACTGATGGAAGGAGATAAAAATGTTTAAATATCGTAAAAAAATATATAAATACAAGGCTTCCAACCATTGTCCAAACTTTGTCCAGAAATGAATTCTTCAGTACAAGTTCAACATTTGCGTAATTTATAATGAATATATTAAAAATACGTATAGAATATCTGGGTAATCTTCACACAAATAAAATGAGTTAACACTGGTCTTGCTTGATATTGATGACAATTACACATATGAAGCTGCAAGACGTCAAGGCACTTGAATCAACTTTTGAAAATGCTTTTCTTTTTTCAAACAGATTAATTTCACAAATCCATCTGAGACTTGCTTTATGTGCTCTTTCGGCCACCGTCTGTCTGAGATTGGTGCACTGAAGACTATCGTTTGTTGTACGTTCTGCTGCATATATGTATATACCAGTGTCACTGTCACTGTCGTTTTGCGTTTGAGGTGACTAAAATGCGTGTGTCACATGCTGAATGCATGAAACTTGACGGCCCTGCTTTATGGAAGTAGCGAATGACAGTAAGTTTCAGAACTGAAGTAGCTGAATTGTCAGTTTGCAAACAATTATCACGGCTTTGGAGACAACTTTATACATTTATTTCTAATGTGCAGGAAGAAACACTACAAACACAGAGTTAATTCAGAAGGACACCCGAAAATAAATAAGTATTTAGCTAAAAACAGAACTCATTGACTGTACAACAATATACCTACAGTGGCATCATGGAGATATTACTGTGCATTGCATGCTATTGTAGTGGTGGCAATGATGTGGCAGGAGAATGAATGTAGGGGAAAAGCACAAGGATCTGCGAGAAGAGGGAGCTTTGCTGTTACATTTTACTTTTCTGCCACTTGCTTACAGACTGTTTAGTTTATTTGACATTGCTGACTTTTGTTTTCTCTCACTTTTTACTTGATTTCTTCATTCGCATATATTTCAAGCTCCGCTTGTCCAATACAAGCTGTACTTCACTTTTTGCGGTTTGTGTTAGAATCCTGATTAAGAATGACATTGACAGGAAAGACGACTCCCACTAAGCTGAGCACGAGCAAAAACATGACAAAGGACAGCGTCATGTACTGCAGCACTAGTTCCTCCAGCTTCATCATGAGGCACAGGAATTCACAGGAACACAAGCTGTGGGGAAATGAGAAGTGAGGTGAGCAGATGAATCTCCACATACCTGACATGAGTTGGGCAAAGGGTTCCGGGCATGTGGATGGGATGGGCAGGGTCAGCTTGTTAACCGCTACTCCGTAAGCGACAGCCAGCCCGTCGATTCCTCTGTAGGGCGCCTCTCCAGTGAGCAGCTCCCAGAGCAGAACCCCATAACTGTAGAACAGAAGGAAATGATGCCACCTTAAGTCATAAGCATTTCAGAAGAAACTTGTTTTCGGTGAAAGACCTGACAGCAGGAAGCAAAGCAAGATAAATAAAAAAAAGAAAACAAATGCACAAATTGGAAAAACATTATATTTTACTTCTGTAACTTAGTGACATCGGACTGTACATCATCTACAAACATTTTTCAATATTACTGAAGTAATAATGAAATAGCATTTTAGATTCTTGATCAGATTTTTTTTCTTAAAATTTAAATCAGAGGCAGCATTGCAAAGGCACAAACAAATACAGACTAGATATTTTTTTTATTGTTTACAATTCTTGACAGTTTCAGTATGTCAGCTCTCTGATACAAAAGTATCAACAGTGTTGTTCAAAACTGAACAAAATATAAATGCACCATCGCATCATAAAATTATCATCTACAACAAGAACTGTGCGCAAAATAAACAGCTTTTTTTTCTCATATCTAAAACGATATCAACTCAAGGCAACATGTGAATCAAATGGACTTGATGTTTAAAAAAATATTTTGGAGACTAATATAATGTTCAGAGACTCATTTGGCAAGAATACGCAGCATCTGAGCCGCTGCAGTGGATTACAGATATTCGAAAATGTGCTTCATGCTCAGCTCAGTCAAATCATATTTCCGGCATGGTGTTTTTGGGGAGAGCTTGGCTCAGGAATTGGATCTCCCACACTGTCAAATTAGCTTGTTCCTGATCCTGACTGAGAGCTCCATGGAGATCAGTTAAGTGGAGAGTGGAGAACGCAGCGCTTTTTTCTTTAGCTCTTTAATTACAACCTCCGCACACATAAGACACACACACACACGTCTGCGGAGAAACTGCTGGCCTGTAGGCAGTCGCCATCCCTGCGTGGTGAGCAGTGGCCGAGGGAAGATGAGAAAGAATGGCAGAACAAAGATTGCCCTTCTATTTCCGAGCGAGGCCGTCTGCCTGCACGCCTGCGCTTCGCTTATTTTGCTGTTTTGCAAAATTGTGTGGGTGATGGCTGTGAAAATGAGCTCGCACGGAAACTGAGCAAATTGTGTGCATGTAATTGAGATGGCAAAGAGCCCATTAGTGGACCACAAAATCTGCACACAGCAAGGAAATTCACCAGGGTTACATGAATCCAAGCGGAATCACTGTCGATGTCGGACATTATTCTCCGCATCTATGACTCAATTGGTTTCACAATGGTCGATCGTGGAGCAGTTAACAGCCGAATTTAGAAAGCCTCACCACAAAATAGCTCGGTCAGTATAATGAATAAATACGTGCTCAAGGGAACTACATAAACAGAACATTTCCCTGTTCTGTCCATGTGTTTGCTTGCATACCTTCAGCACCTTCACAGTCTTTCGCTCCCATGCGGAACGAGAGACGGTACATGAAAGAATTGCATTTTATAACGCCACTTTACCACACTAGCTTTTAAACTATTTTAAAAAATTTGAATAAAAACACTGGCGAATTCCCCAGTCAGATGAACGTCCTGTCAAATCTGAATTTACAAGAGGATGTTTCCTGGCTCCTCTCTGCCGAGGGAGCTCCACTGCCATCCTGGCACATTATTATACTTCATCACGAGCACAATTCTTGACAGTGAACCGAAGTCAGGTGTAAAGCAGAAGAGTGCCTCAGGAGTTCATGGAGCGATCCAGCAAACTTGATGAGTGGGTCTGACAACTAAAGCTGAGCAAAGAAATCCCAGTAGGAGCTACCATAAATAAAAAGAATTAGAGGCACGGTTTAATACAGGCAACAAAATAAAGCGTGAAGCAGGGTGTTTTAAGATAAAAAAAAAAACAGTAAATAAGACAATAAAATCTCTGGCAGGAGGAAATAAGGCAGCAGCAAATGGATTTTGAAGGACTGAATGAAATGGAGAAAAGCACACAGCTAAATTGGGCACTTGCAATGAAAACATAAATCCCACACTTCCATGTTACTTCATATTACGTTGATGGGAGCATCAACAGAACTGTGTAGCAAACCTGTGCAGTGCGAAAGTCTAACCTGCATTACTTTTGCATTTATTTGTCACACATTCATGAATACAAATATTCTCATGTGTAACTCTCAGTTTCCGAAGGCACACGCACTTCCACACACACTGTTCTCACATAAGCGGTCAGGTCCGGCGTGATCCCTCCTTCTCGCTCTGTGTGCTAGACAATGGGACAGTGTGCAGTACTCATGTCCCACAACAAAGCACAGAGCAGCTCTTTGAAGGGACTCCATCACATGGCTGCAGTGGCCCAGCTGCTCTCCATCACCTCACTACTCCATCTTCGTCGGCTCAACTCCCACTGTGTGAAGTACAGGCTGCTCGTCTGTACTTCACACCCTTTCGGGCCACATCTTTCAGTCACTGCAGACACTACTGCTGCAGGTACGAATACAGCGGGCAGCCATCAAAATATAACCTACTTCAAAGTTTATACTGCTGTCATGTAGCTTACAAAGACTGCACTACTTTTTTTGTTACTGTCTTTTCTGTGTACACAGATACTGTGTTATCACAAATTTCTATTTCAGATTTGAGCGTTTGAGACCCCTACTGTAAGATCATGCCGCCTTCAGAGAGTGTCATAGAAAGGCATCTGAGCAGGTTAGTGACACTAAACATCCACTCACCTCCACACATCACTGCCCTTCGAGAAGGTGGACGACTTGATGACCTCAGGGGCCATCCAGGCGTAGGTGCCAGCAGTGCTCATCTTGGTGGTCTTGTGCCACTCTCTTGCTAGACCGAAGTCTGTGATCTTCAGTGTCAATCCTTCCATGCATTCATTCTCTATGGGCTGGGCCAGCAGGACTGGGGGGAAAAGAAGTCGCAACGTTAGACATTTTCACAAAACAAAGTTAATGTCAATGATCACTGTGGCTGTTTCTTTATACAACTCCATGCCATGTGGGGCTTGATACGTTCTGCTGTCTGCTAGAGCTGCACAATAATCGTCAGAAACATCGGCATCACAATGTACGCATGGGCGATGGTATCGTAGGACAGTATTTTCCTTCTTATCTAGCTTTGTTTAAGTATCACAGGGAAATCTCTTCTCAGTGCACAATAAATGCTATAAATAACCTGAATAGTCTACACTTGTTGCAGAAACATGAATGTGATGCTGTTCTAACTACTACTACTACTATAATACTCCTCAAGTTACCTCTGATTTCTATTTCATTGTCGGGTTTTGTGAACAAAATTCCTCAGTACTTCTGTAAAATAAAGTGTTAAATAACATGACAATGTGTCCGCTAATTTGAAATCCGCTAGTGAGAATCAACCAAAATCTTTCCAAATTTGCTATTAGCAATGTGTGCTAATTTGTGTTCATATGGAAAAATATAATCGCAAAGAAAAATAAATTGCAATGTTAATTTTTTTTCCCGGATTGCTTGTTTTTGTTTTTTATTGTCACAGTATTCTGCAGCTCGACTGTCAGCTTCATTTGCACTGGAAAGAAAAAACAAAACTGGCACTCTTCAATATTCTCCTTTAAGTAAGTAAGTAAACGCAGCACTTTCAAATCCTTTGTCTTAGTGTAGGTCTGTGTGCGTTAGTCTTGCATTTGTGCAGGATTGTGTTTTGGTGCGTGAGAGGCAGGGGAAAGCATTACGGCAATGAAAGGGCCTCACAAAAAAAGCACAACAAAGTGTGTGCGTGTAACTTATTGTGTGACTGTGGCTCAAGTGTAGGTGTGTACAAATGTGTTTGTTAGGTGTGTGTTGAAAAGAATTGTGTTGTGAATGGTGTTGAGTGTGCGTGTGTCAGTGAGACTTTTCTTGGTGGCCTGTCGTAAGAGCGTTTTTGGCGTGGGTGTATAAGGCGTGCGTGTGCGAGTTATTTTTGTTGCTAGCGTGTGTGTGTCTCCTTGTGGTGAGGGAATCTAGGTGTGTATGTGTGTATTTTTTTGTTGTAATAGAGTGAGTGTTACACACAAGCGAGTTGTGTGTGTAAGATGTGTAGAGTTATGATTATGTTAGGTGACTGAGCTTTCAATGTGTGCACAAGCGACTGCATCTTGCGGAGGGGTTAATCTTTATATTGGTAACTGAAGACTATATTTTTAACTATATATTTCAGAATGGAACTTCACAATGACATTGATTAAAGTTGGAAAGGATATGAACCAGAAGTTCCCTTTTGCTTTTAAGTAGGACATGCAAGTGTTTCACTGCTGCCTTAGGGACCAGTGTGACGAAACAGTGGAGGGAAGTGTCACTTGTGTCTTTTGAATGACGCCTTCCTGCATGAAGCATGTTCTGTTTAAATTTAGTTCCTTGTCATCCTAAAAAAAATACATTGAAACGACAAAAAAAAAAAAGAATAATCCTTTAGAATATTATGTTACAGTAAATACAAGCTTCCACATGCTGATGCCATTATGAGCTACAAATGGCTATACATGGCTCATTTCAATCAGTTATGAAAAGATGTCCAAGAATTGTTACACATTATTTCCTATACATGCCATGTTTCTGAATGCTATGTCCTCATCCTAGTTTATCATCTCGCAGATCCGGTTGCTTCACTGTCTCACACCCACACGGTCACTATTTTTTATTTTTTGTCATAATCAGCCCTCGATATTTCCCAACTACACACAATGTATTTCATATATTTGCCGAGCAAACGCCACAGCTGACTGGAAGAGACGTCAAAAACTCTGCAGCTTATTATGAAGGATGACTGTGGAATGCATGGGTGAAGCAGAACTATTCATCCCCAAACATAAACCCTACATCGACAAGAGTGCACTCTGGGCCGTGAACATATTTTGGTAGCCGGCCATCTGTACCGCCTTTTGCATGGAAATAGAACACAATGTCGGCGGCTGCGGTTGGTCACTGTGTCACGTGACTACACATGAGTGACAGCCCCTCTTCTGCCTCCCTTGCACACTGGGCATGGCACCACGGACCGTCTCTCACAGGGAGGGGAGCCAGCGAAGAATTTGGGTTATTACAGGGTTGTTGCTATTTCCAGTCCCTTTTTGACTTCCCCTGCTCAACGTTCTTCCTTTTCACATGGCGAACTTTTCTGCTGCTGCACACATGAGCTTTCATTTCCCTCATGTGACAACTGCTAAACGAGGATTCATATAGGGACAGATGGCAAAATGTAAGGACGACACAAGGCGGTGCATCTGTCCGGAACATGACAACAGATCAGGTCTATCTTGCTAAGCTTCTTGGCACAGAGATCAGCAATGAAGTGCCAATGCAAAAGTGCTAACAAAGCAACAACTCTGATGAGTGGAGCGAATCATGTGAAGTGTCCTTGAATAGCTGATGTCGCGGAACTGCTGTCGCAAATGAAGTGTTGTACTTGTGTTCACGCAATTCATCCTCTGCTAATGTTCCCGCAGAGGCTTGTGTTGCTTCATCCTATAGACAGTTTGATGATACACAATCAATGTGCCTGTTCAAAAGTTCAAACATGACATTTAAAACTGACACATTTGTGCTTTCAACCCTCAGTAGTGCCCTTTATCCCTCTAAACCCCCAGACAGAAGGGTTTGACCGCATAAAGGAATCGATCACACGTGTTAGTGTTGTCTGCTGTGAGCGCTGTGTAAGATAATTGGCGTCTTATTTTGCCAAAAGTGCACACAAAGTTTTGTCGGGTGGGTTTCTTTTCTGAACGCACAGCAAATACTGATAGACTTTTCAAACTAGAAGAATGTCCCATAACAGACATAGCTTAAGTTTTGTTTGGGCGTCTGAAGGCAGTTAAAAATCAAAAGATGGAGAGGAGAAACATAACTTGTTTAGGACTCCATTGCTGCCAGGAGTGAAGTGGGCGTATTTGCCGCACTGGGTTTTTGTCCAAAGCTCCATTTCTATTTGTCCACCTGCCGATTTGCATCTCGCAAAAACAAGCACCCAGTCAGTCAGCCTATATTTCCTGCAGGGCGAGAACAAGGAAGTGACGGCGGGATCGTCCGGTTAGCATCCAGCGGCTCGCAAGAGGCGACACAAAAACACAAACAAAAGCCATGACCTGATTCGCCGTCTCCCGCTCTCCATTGGGAAACAGAGATGACGGGAACAGAGTGGGGGTTCTGCAGACAGACAGGATGGAAGCGTAGGTGGTGGTATGAAGTGCAGAAGGCGGGTGTTTACGAGTGCCAGACAAAGCTAATTGGCTATTGTTGATTGTTATCACATGACGGGACAATCGAGACACACCGACTGGACACGTAGAAATAGGAAGAAGTTTCACAGAGAGTTCTGTGAAGTTGCTTCATATCAACATGAAGGCGGACATTTAAAACAGGAAACTCATGTCGGGGTCACATCCTGTGGGATGAAATAAGACAATGGGAGGAGAAAAATGAATTTACCCTTAAAGTCTACAGGGGTTGGACAAAATAATGGAAACACATTAAAGCTAAAAAAGCTTTAAGGTATCACCCCTGTATGTGCCCATGTGTTCCTGGTTCGTCCAGGGAGCGACATGGTCATTTACCACTATCACATTATGCAACACCCTGAAGTCACACAGTATCGATCTAAACTGACACCTGCATCAGAGACTTACACATACAAATTAAATAGTGGTATTCAGCCATCTTGCGCGCCTCATGACCACACCATTTTTAAATTCCAAAGCCGCTCTGAAAACTACCAGAAAGCAAGTGACACCAATCTGAGGGCAAATGTCTCATTGGTAAAGAAGAAACTCTTTGTTTTGATGCCATTTGCTTCGCTCTCTTCAATTGCCGACTACTTCCATACCATGAGGAAAATCCCATATGCTGACCTCATCACTGTTGTTCTGCGCTTCACCAATAGAAGCGGTTAAATCTTATGGTGCTGCTATAAGCGTAGGGTTGAAAAAATATAGTGAATGGGAGTAACACTGTGTCTACCAGGTCCAATCAGAAGAGAACATCGAATGTTTATTCTCCGTCTGCGACCAAGTGACTGAGCACTAGAGGGGTGATTCACAAAAAACCCTGTCAGCACTAAGTAAAAAGGCCACCCCATCTAGAACGTTTTCCAAACACAGATTGCTCGCGATTTACTTAGATGTGGCCACAAAACTTTGGTCATTGTGGATGAGACTGAGAGGCAAACCCTCTGCCTGTTTTGTTTCAACATACAGTAAGAACAAAGTACAAAGTACAAAGTACTGATTCTAAAGCACAGTTACTACATGAGGATATAAAGTCGCTTGCTGCATCCTTCGTGGGCAGGCCTTTAGCTAGTGGTGCATCTGGGCGTCCTGGGATCCTCGGCAGCAATGTAGGCAGCCAAATCCACATTCACACTTTTTGCATCTACAAACATGCAGAAAAGAGTGCATTTTCTCCACATAAAATAGCCGTAAGGTTTGATAACTCTCCCAGATATTGCACGCACGCTAGCAACGGCTTTACGTCCATGTGCAATCAGGTTTGCCCCTCAAGCTTTTTCACCAGATCATGTGTGTTGATATTGTACCTTCGATTTATTACATTGAAGTCAAGACAACATTAGGTCAGTTTTTGCAAATTGCTGGACTCCATTTGTAACATGAATAATAATTATTAGTAACACAGCATCAATAAATATGAATAATATTGACAACACTGGCAAAACATAGTAATGGAATGCAGGTCCCAGCAACAAGAATAGCGTCGAGGAAGAGCGATTCAAGAAAGAAAAAGGAGATAGTTGTCCACCCTTATCTGCCCCAGATGAACTCTGGAAGCCTAAAAATAGCATTGGCAAACAAACGGCTGACTAGAATGATCAGGAATAATTTGGACAATAACCAGTAAAGAAATGAATCTGTGTAGAGTGCATGGAGAAACAAGTTCTCAGTATCTGGTGTTTCCAGCAACACAGCCTGCTGCAGTTATAGCACTGGAAATAGGAAAACACACTCGTACCTGAGGGACCGACACACACACACACACACTCTGTCAAACTCCCAGAAGTGTGTGGGTGTACTTAGACAGCTGTGCCTTTTAAACCTTCATCAGCTGCCAGACAATGAAATGTGAAATGCTGCGATACTAAATTATTTAAAGTGCGACTTAAAGTGGAGCTCTTCAATTACAGTGTACAACTCTGTGTCAATTTAGCGGGCGTGTTCTGCTCCGGCCTTAAATAGCTGAGCGCTTGATGCATTTCTTAAGTCGCTTCATAAAGTGCCACGGGCCAAACTTGAGAAGAAAAATATCATCCTGCTGTTTCTGCACCGTATTTACATCAGTATGAAAAATTTAGAATCTTCTGCAAACCGTTCATATCAGATCATGAGCAGCAAAAGAAATGCACTTCTTCCATTATCTCCTGCTTTTATAACTGGAGGGCTGTGTTGAGCAAAGTCACATCAGTTAAGGTGAAACAAATCGGCAAAACAGCAAGCGGCAAAACAACAGTTTCAAAAACCAACGGTATCAAACGAAAAAACTAATAATCAAATTGAATCGACGTGTAAACCACAAAAGAAGGATAGAGACAGAGTTCACAATAAATAAATAAATATAAAGCCACTTTTTTCAGGAACATTTAATAAAAACTAATTTCTATTTCCATTAGTAAATTGGACACAGAGTGGAGCATGAGAGAACATGTTGGATGAAGAATCTTAGAGATGGAGGAAGTGGATAAAAAAGGAGAGGAAAGCAACTATTGAGGTTCATGTATGTATGTGATAAAGGAGGACATAAAGAGGAGAGAGAAGCCCAAGATAGGTCAAGGTGTACTCATCCATTTACAAATATGTGGACTCATGTACAGTTCTAGTTTCCTCTGATTCCCTCTTGGAGCCTTGAGCAAGAGATTTGAAATCTGAAGTTTCTACTGATATGTGAAGAGAGGCAATATCTCAGGTTCACTGTTGCTCCATTAGTTACATGTTACATTACAGGTGAATTCAGTGTGTAGTGTTGCACAGTCTGTCATTCTGGATCTTTCCATCTGTGTCTCCTAAATGTGACAAGTGCTTCACAGCAGATGGTTCTCTGTCATATCTTTTCAGGTGCTGCCCCAAGACTCACAACTTTTGGTCCGCTTTGTTTGAACACTTGTCACAGGCCTACACCAAAGACACCCAGCCAAACTATGAATTTGATGTAGTGAGGAGACTTCAGGTGTGCCTCATCCAACTCAAGATGCCCTGAACTCAGGGCTGGTGGAGCCTTGGAAACGTATTCTTCTGTGGAAATCAAGTGACTCTCCAGCCTTCAACCACTGGCTCAACAAGCTGTGGGCCTTTATTCAATTGGAAAGACTTTTACTTCATAAAACCTACAAGTCGAGTACGTTTAGAAAATTTGGAGGCACTACCACACTTTCGATGATCTATGATGTTCCAGGTGTTGTGCAAAGGCAAATTATTTTCAATGTATACCCATATCCTGTATATATGTAGATGTCAGTATTAATCTAAGGTACATCTTTTCTATAACATTTGAGGTTGGATCAGTCTGACAGCTGAGGTGGACATTGTTCTTCCCCTTTCTCATTCGTAAAGCTACTTATTAACACTGTATTCTAACTGTACAGTACTTAACATTGTTAAGGCTGTAAGTAATGGGTTTTGTAAACTTAAAAATTGTAAATAGAATATTTTTGTAAAAGGTGGGTCAAGGTGGAATTACTGTGAGTAACTGCTTTTTTGTCATTTTGCTTTAGTAAAAACACATATTTGCTTTCTTCTGCTGTGTCACAGGAAGGTACTATTTTGAGTTTGTGTCGGCTACAAATGTTCATATTAGTCCCGAAGGGTCCATCAGGTCTTGTATGTCCTCTTTGAAATAGAGTGCAGAGATGCAGTGTGTCACTCAGGCCATCAAATGCCAGTGAAGTGCAGGCACTGCCTCCAGGTGGCCAACAGGAGGCGTGACACATCCCGAAAGAGTCTGATCTGTGCCACAGTCTTACAGTGGAGAGGAGCCTGAAAGTGTTGTGAAATTAAAATCATGTGCATCATCTGGTAGTAATGTTCAGTAGGTGATACAAAAAACACAGTGTTTCCATATAAATTGTTATATAGAACTCTACTGTTTTCTAAGTATGTCCAACAATTCTGCCACATCATCTGCCTGCGCTACTATCATTCCGTAGACAATAGGAGGAACTGCTCACTGAAGTGAGAGAGATCCGCCGTCCAGAGTCACCGTTTACTTTGGAAAACAAAGTTACACAGAGAAAAAAAAGGTGCATGAGTTCTGGTGGTGTGGGCAAACACACACATGCATTTACTGGCAAGGACAAAAGGGAAATAAATAACCCAATATGACACTTTCATTACACATATGAATAATAAATATGCATCGCCCATGCATATAAATGTCTCCCTGGAGTTATGCAACGATATGGCCAACCTGCATTTACACACACACACACACACACACACACACACACACACACACACACACACACACAATTCACAGCAGCCTTTTGGTAGTCACAGCACATATTCACACTGCAACAACAGTTCAGCCCTCATCTTCGCACCACCATCGCCGTGACGACGGTTGCATGCTTGAGTCACTTGTCTGCCGGAAACACGAGGAAACCCCGTACTAATCAGCCAATGATCTGGACTCTCAACGGGGTTTTTAGAGTGAAGATAAGACTAAAATGGAGACACAATCAATGTTGATATTCTGTGTTGACGACCATTTTTGTGGTCAGTGGAGTCACACTGTACTGTAAGAGTGACATCAGCGATCCTCAAATGGATGAACGTGAAAGTGAATAATAAAATTATCAGCACGTCTCACCGTTTGTGTGAGGCTGGGTCGCAGAGGCAGCAGCTCCAACAAAGAGACCGAGACAACTCTTTCCCTTGAAACCTTCTACAGCTCTTCGGAGGGTGAGGATTAACTGAGAGGCCTAGACCCCTCAACATTCGTTGGATCTGCACAGGGTCTCCTCCCAGTGAGGCATGCCTGGGTACCTCACCAGGGAAGAGAAGGGAGGACTTGATCTATTCCGAGTCCCAGGGTTCCTGGGTAAGTCGTCTCAGAGAAAGTTTGGATGTCCTACTGAGAGAACTCACAGCAGGGGCCTGCAGTTTTTTTCTGCTGGTCGCGTGACAGGCACACAGTCAGTGAGTCAGTCCTTCAGACTGACCTCTACAGCTGCCGATGACTGACAACGATATTTATCACAAAATCACTCCACCTCAATAGGGTCAATAGAGATTTCAATAGATAGCGTTGCTCTAATGTTTTGACAGACAATAATGCAAAGAAAGTTGCTCCATGCTGCACCAGTCATGTAACTAGAATGGAGTCATCAGCTCCACCGAAAGACATTTTAGATCTGCGGAGTTTTCTACCAGTGGTGAAGCAAATCACTGTGACTACATTTGAAGTGGTAGAGGTTCAGCCAAAGGGAAACGGCACTCGCGTAACATCGAAACAGGAGAAGACGAAGGACAAAGCTCAACGGATGTCATTGTTGACAATCATGTGGAGTAGCAGAGGATAGACTTGTCTTCTTCACCTGTGACCAGTACATCTGCCTGATCCAAATATTACAGCACCAACTGGCATTTCTTGCGCTTTGTTTTTCTAGCACAAGCTGTTCGAATTTAGACAGGGAATGCAAACATATTGTTTATCTTATTTTTATTTTATATCATTAAAAATTCATAAAAAACAGATATAACTGACCCTTCTGTCCATTTACTGTTGGTTTATGGTCATAAAGAAAGACCAAACAGAAAGGTGATTCAGTACTACATTAGCAGCGTTTTCGAATTTCATAACTGCCACCTATTTGGGGCAGCTGGATGAGATTTCAAAGGAAGCCGAGCCATTAACAGTTCAGCAGTAATGTCATGTGTCAGGTGAAACACAAGGCCCACAGGCCAAATCCAACGTAGTTGAATTCCGTTTCCAAAATTTCTCAGGAGAGCATAAACATGGATGTTGGCGAAGGCATGTTTTGCTTGCCTGCATTGTCTGTTCCCCAGCAGCGTTATCAGACCAGGTTCAGGAACTGATCTCGCATGACCAGTCTTGCCTGCACATCTCCTTGATCAGGCTGTGTCACTAACAATGTAACCAGCAATCTCCATATAAACATAGGGACTTGTTTCCTTAGCAACAGGACTGTTGAGTTTGTGTTTGTTATTGAGAGACAAGAGCCTGTCAGTTGAAGACAGCGCTGAGTCTGGACGAGAATGGTTTGTTGCTTCAACTGACTCAACAATTCTGGAGAATACTGCCGTCAGGGAATATCTTGGTTAGAGGTTTGTAAAATCATACTGATGCAGTTTTTTTTTTTTTTTTTTTTTTTTTTTTAAACAGAGCCCCAAGTAACGTTGGATGTTAAGTAATTGGTTTCATGCTCTGGAAAGGTTATTGCTGGGAACTTTCTTTCTAGGAAATTCAAGAAGAGACAAACAAAATGTAACCAGTTCAGATCTAACCAGAAACACGAGACGGGATGCAAAAGCTGGGGTTGGTTTCTGGGCTATAGGCATCGTAGCATGTGATCATCTGTCAACTACAGCCTTTTAATAATTTGTTATCAGCAGACACACGTGAATGTCTTGCATAGAGAAGGGTGGTAACGTACAGTTGCGATGAAAAAGAAGAAAAGAAGAAAGAATTACACCAAGAATGAGCAGCTAAAGGTTTCCTGAGGAGAATGGTTGGTGGAGAAGAGATAAGGCATCAAGCAGAAACTTGGAGTGAAGCCAGTGCTGCTGGTTAAGCTACGAGTCCACTGTGAGTGGAAAATCTGTTTGCTCTTTTCTTTAGAATACAACAATCCTTTCAGTGTTTTCCAGGCATACGCAACCTGCTTTGTAAAACAAACAAAAAACAAAAAAAAAAATCAGATAAAGAGATCACATGTATGCTTTGGCTCAGAGCATTTTGGATTGTGCAGTCAGAAAATAATGATATTATTACTGTATCTATACAGTGATATGAATAATTTAAAACGCTCACTATAATAATATAAACACTTAACCTCATAAAAATAATACCCCGGCTCGTCCTGCAATGTAAAGCTGAGGCATCCGCGGACGTCACTGCTGCACTTGCCCTTTAATGTGCAGCTACGACCAGCCATCCACGTTATTATTATTATTACATTATCATTATTATGAAATCCTGATTTTGAGACTAGTTTCCAAGTCCAATCACCACAACTATCCAGCAAATTCGACCTATCACTTTAGTCTCCATCCGCCCATCCCTCTACGCGGGACCGTGCGTCATCATATTCACTCCCACCTTGCCCATAAATATTACCACAAGGGTCGCAATACGGATGGCAACGATTCAGAGTTGAATTCCAAATTGCAGTTATTTAAATGTAAACTAAAACGGGGAACGGGGTGTGCATGTGTGCGCGCGTGTTGTGTTCATTGCAATTGAAATACTTCTTGGAAATAAAGCATATTTTTATTCTCATTGCAGTCTGGAGCTTTTTTGACTGAAAACTGACACAAGGTCATTTAATTCCAGCCATGTCCCAAAACCATAAATGATCACAACTTTCACCACCAATTTCTTTTTAAAATCTCGCGGGTGCAAGAAAGAACGCTCATCATTGGGCTGTGAAGGTGTGTGGTTGAGTTAAAGGCACATCTGGTTAAAAATGAAAGAAAAAGATGTGATTTCACATTCCAAGCTTTTTTTAGGCATTTTCATGAGAGAACAAGTCACTCCTTTGACTATGAAACTTCCATATTTGCGCGCTCTTCCTGTGTGTCTGCAGCGTAATGAATGACAAGGAGCGCTTGATTTTATCACCCCTGTTTCGGGTTGAGTGCGAGCGACTGTTCTCATGCGATTACCCGCGATTACATCTCCGTCAAGCTGCTAGCACTGCCGCTGTGACTCAGAACGCTGGATGAGCGTCTGCTCTTCGGTGGATCTTACGATGAAAACCTTGCCGCCGCCGTAAAGACAACCGAGTCGTTAGCTAACACTTAGTGGATACTCTGTGTACGGGGCTCACTGTGGCCTCCAGAGTAGCTTCCAACCGGGCTACTTTCACGGTGCAGCGTTTGGGTGCATCGGGACAGAATGAGACGGGTGTTCGGCTAAATAATAGTTTCATGGCGATTATCGCATTATCATAATCGTAGGAAGACATAATCGTAATCCCGATAAAAATTCGATTAAGTGACCAGCCCAACTCCAAAACACAAAACGGGAACTCAAGAGCCAAAAGACAACTAACACTCAACCAGACGGCATGTTGTCGCTGCACTGAGAAGGTAGTGAACCTTCAGCTTTCAGGTAATGCAAGTGATTCTTAGCGGGGAGGATTCCCAATCCTGTTCATTTCTGAGCACATAAAGGCTCTGTGCAACGTTTCCAGAGCAAATCTTGCCTTGACCTTCTAGCTGCAGGAGATTCTATTTACAGGCATTTGCTGGGTCACAATGCCCGATTGTAAAACGGAGCCAGTTTCTGCCTCATCACTCGTCACATGATTCATTATGTCTCCCGCTACAATCGCACGCTGAGTTTCATCTTAATGTCTCGCTGGCTATTTCCTCGGCCTCTTCCCATGAGCCACCGATCCAATTCCTGGTCAGCTGAGGAACCCCGGTCCAGCCATGAGCGTCGGCCCAGAAATTAGCAGTAGTTTGTGTGTCGGTGAGTCAGGCTACAATCCCTATTACACATTGAAAACTGTACACGCATCTGACCCCTCAGTGACTTCAGAGTGTGACACAAGTGTCGGTGATGACGCAGCTATTGAAGTAAACCAAAGCCACAGAATTCAGCGGCGAGTTTTCTGACTATCATTTTAGCATTTATTTGTGAGGAGTAACCCCTCATCAATAGACAAAGGCAACGCTAACAGCTATATAAAAAGAAGGAATGTTACCCTCCTGGAACTCATAAATAAATGATTAAGAAAAAGACAGTGCAGAACCAAAACAATCTTTCAACCGACAACCTGGTCTTCTGGTCCAGACTAGTTGATTCAGCTGTCAACAACATCGCCTCAATCGCTCATCACATCTGTTGTTCAACAAATGTTCACCACTTTTTTTGGTCAATATCACATGCTTTATATTCAACAACCATTATGTTTTCTTGCTGCCATTTTGAGTGCAGCGGGTGAAAATAAACATTTCATTGAAGAAGATCCATGTTCGGTTAAAGCAAGTTTGGATCGGTCAGCTGATCAAAATAGGTTAGTGCGGTCCTGTATTGAATCACAGAGGCAGGTCAAAGGTCAGCCGTCTAAAACTGTCCAGCTGTGTGCTTATGAGCTTCAGAGGCCAAGCTCAACAACTACATGCTCAAACTTAAATTGCATGCACAGAATGCTCTCTCTCTACCTTCCTTCCCTTCTCTCTCTTCAGCTGTAGGCGAGGGGAGAATTCCGACAGGGTGGGGGCTTTCCCCAGGAAGAACGGGAGCTTTGTCCCCGGAGGGAGAAAGCCAGAGGCTGACAGACAGTCTGGCAACCTCTGACCAGGCAAAGCCCGTGAGACAGAGTGATAAGGCACAACCATAGAGAACTTCAAGGTGTCAGCTCCATTTCTGCTCACACATGTACAACGCTACGGTCGAGGTCAAGGTTTAGATTGACCTTTAGATTGATCTGTGTATGCGTCAACATGGACTCTGGCTTCCTGTCACAGTCTAAAAATGTGCATTTAGTTTTAATACTTCTGACATTGCAACTTGCCGTGCACCTTTCACATAGCAAAGCAGGAAATGGGATCAACACTCTATGGCCCTGGAGACAAGGTATATCTAAGAAAGAGTAGTCAAGTCAATGCCTGTTATGTATATGGATCAATCAGCCGATGATGCGTTTTTTTCAAGGGGTCAGTGCAGTGTGGAATTATCTTGGGTTTAAACACCATCTTTTCCTGTAAAAATATGATCCTGAGTCTCTGTGAGCATAAACAGAGCTGTGGTGGAGTACATCTGCGAGGATCAAGTCCCCACAACTTACAGTTGCGCGGTTTAATTTGCATTTATCTGCACTAGGGTTTTTTTTATTGTTTTATAATTTTGAATTGAAAATGGTAAAGGAATATCTTATTTCTCCCCTGGTGCCCATGTGGAGTTTTCACAGATAGTATCGGAGCAATCCACCACTGCTTTATGCTTTTTAACCGCAGTGACAACAAGGCAGAATATTTATGAAGCAACTACTCTACTTTCCATAAACTGTTGAGGAAAATGATGGGTGAAAATGATGTCTTTAATTTACGGTAATTCCTCCCACTTTACCAATGACATAGGAAACCCATTTTTCGATGAGTTTGCACTCGACCTGACTCATGAAACAGACGACGAAAAAGAACAACCGTGACAGAGCGTCTTGATTTCTGTGGAAGATATATTTCAATACAGTTGATGAATAATGAAGGCTAGACATAACATAAAGTCAAAACTGACCAATAGCAAATTTTGCTGGCTGCTTTTTTCTCTTTTTTACATCTAAAGCACACACAAAGCACTTTTGTAATTAATTAAATGAACCTATTAAATAACAATAAGACTAAAGGACAGTATAGAAAACACTGCAACTTTTAAAGCAAAATTTTAAAAATAGCTATACAAAATGTAAGGTGTTAAATAAATAAATAAATAAATATAAAATAAAAATGTTTTATTCCCTTTTCAATGAACAAATCAAGCACCAGAATGTTGCCTTATAACCAGACAGACCACTCCTCTTTTCCAGGGAATGAGTATCTGGGCTCCAGGTGCGCTATTAGCTGCTAAAGCTACGGTCTTCGACAACAGTACGCGGCTGCTCATCCAAAACAAACTCCAGTACCATTGGTTTTGTGTGTGGTTTGCTCCGGTTAGCTTTCGCTCTGTTAGCTTTCGCATGGTTAGCATTCGCATGGTTAGCTTTCGCTCGGTTAGCCTCTAGGGAGCGGTTACATTTGACGCAGTGACTTGAGGCAAAGCGTCTTCACCGCAGAAGCAGACACCATGGGGGCACATGTAGCCAACGGCATTTCAGTTGCGATTTTCCTTGACAGAGAAATATTGCCAAATGGTCGCCATCATGCAGCTGCAAACATTACCACTGCAGCATCACAACAAGCAGCGTTATTTTCCCATTTTTTTGCATCATGTCATGACGTCATATGTGCCCATGCCAATACCAGCGGATCACTCGATGTCGCCCTATACAAATGGCATAGTACAGCGAGGAGAGAAATGACATCTTATCCAATCTTTAGACGTGTCACATTGAAGACAGGGAACGGGGCGCTGCCAATAAAGATGCGACAGAGAAACAATGAGTCAGAGGAGAAAGTTGTGACTTTTACTGAATTGGTGACAATAAAAACTTGACTTTTCATTAGAGAGAAGTAAATCTGTTTCGAACTTCCGTGAGCAACAGACTTCAGGTATTATGATTTTGACTGAAAAACACGCCAAATAGCATCACATTCAAATCCACCTCCACGATGCGCTATGTGCTATCAGTATGTTTGCATGCTCACACTTTGTTTATGTTTCATCAGAGGAGAGTTCAACCAAGATTTCTGTTTGCCTAGATTTGTGTTACAGTGTCAAACTCTTCCATTTCCCACTGCAGTGACCAATAAAAACAAATCTTTCCCAAAACGTCAGTGGAACTTGGGAGGGGAATAAAAAAACGTCCTTCACTAAAACCTTGCTTTCCCTGTAAATATTCGGAAAATCACTGCCAAGAGCCCCGGTGCCAATTCACATTCAGTTTCGTTGAACAAACGTTCTGGATCTGCGTACAAGCGATTGCTGGCGCGCCTTATAATCTGCTCACAGTGAGAGTTCAGCGTTTGTGGTTGTTCACATGAACGCTGTCACTGGGGGGTTGTAAATGATTCCCTGTGCAAAGCCTCCTGTAGCAGGTAACTCGGGGGTGAGGTCCTCAAAATGGCCATTGATTAACCAGCTGTGCTGAAGCCTAACCTTCATTGGGGACATTTTTTAGAAAGCCAGATGGGTGGGGGGGGGGCATCAGGAGGTGAGAACTGAAAGGACTATAAATACTTGAGGGAGGTGGGCGCTACGATGGAAGCAGACATGATGGCGAGCAGAGGCTGTGAGACTTAGGTGCATTAATATTCAATGTCGGTAAAGCTTACCGGCTAAATCGGGAAAGTCCCTGCTGAGTAACAACGAAAGGGAGAGCGAAACCAAGACGATTAGAACACTCACAACTGACTGCGTACAGACAAGTCACAACAAAGCTAGAATTTCAAGTGGATAACAGAGAAGTGATATTGTTTTCTGTCTGTCTGAATCCAACTTTGACATTCTCACAGTCAACTGTACGATCCACTCCATGTGCCAGGCAGCTTCTCAGATCTAAAGACAATAATAGGCAAAGCACTCGTGCATGTGCATTTTCACACCAGAGCAGGAGTGGGCCGGAGCTACCAGGTGTGGATGATTATGGGAGAATGACGACAGAATCCAGGAGGAGAAGTGAAGCGCATGGAAACTAGCGTGACAGACTGTGGGGTATATTACAGGCCAAATAAAAAAAATGCCAAAACAACATTCAAAGACACAAAATAAATACCGGAGTGGAGCTTAATCTAATATCCAACTATTTTCACCATGGTGTTTCGCGGAGGCGACAGCACAGCGGGAGACCTGCATGTGTTGATATGAACCAAGGCAGACGACCGTGTCATGAGGACCACTCCATCTAATAAAATAAACATGGATCAAGAGACTCGGAGTCGACCAATGTTATGATCAAAGGTTCGCTTTATTAAAAGTAAGTTAAAAACAACGATCGTGACCGTTCACCACACTCTCCACAGCTGTTACACGCCCGTGTCGGCTGTCAAACAGCGCTGAGCCGGAGAGCGCGGCGCGCCGTCACAGTCTCGTCATGTTCACGTGTGCAAGTCCAATGCAGTGAGTGTGTCACGTGTTTATCGAATTTATCGTGAGATGCAGAATCGTCACTGAGACTGAGTTTGGTGGTATATCGTGTACGATAAATTATCGTCCATCCCTAGTGTGAATCATAAAAACTAGAACCCAAAAGCACATTCACAGTCAGGACAACATTGATACACGTGTGTGGATGGAACAATCTCTCCTGCATCTCCGTTGACTTTTTTTGCCTTGAGCTGGCTCAGCTAATGCAACAACCATTGCCTTATGAACCAGCAGCAATACTCAAACATCACCTGTGCCTCACCACACTTCACTAGAATGGGAAGAGCAGCACCACCATGACTGTGACACGCCTCCACTTAAAAACACTGACATGTTTATGAGCACAAACATGACCAATGAACCATCAATTATTGACTATATTCATTTATCTCTGCAGTTTGAAGCATGACAACATTCCTCCATTTTCTAGACATTTGTGGCTGTCCTCATGAATTCACTACGCTTAGTGCATGTATGATCAGTTCCATTCAGAGGATCTGCAACCACAACTCTGAAACCACAGTTCTCATGTAAACCCACACACAAGAGAGGCTTTCTTCCATATCAACCGAGTGATGATATAATCCAGCAGAATTGATGGTGAACTGTAGGGTCTGGCCATGGGACGCACTAGTCCATCACAAGGCTAGTAATGGCGGTTATTCTTACAAGTTTATATGCAATTCAGAGTTATCAGTAAATCTTAAAGTGCATCTATGAACATCAATGCCATGAGGAAAACCACATAAGCAGAAAAGAAAACTTCACATCCATCAGAGAACCATTTAAATCAGAGGCAGCCATCATTTTGCTGGTTACAACAGATTCATGTGGTCACAGAGTTGCTTGCCTGTACAAAAATCTTGTCTCCTTAAACTTGATGTTTGTTTCTGCCAGAACATATTGACAATCAACAGTAACTTTGTGTCACTCTCTCGACTGGTTCCCCCTGATCGGACCGAAGAGTGAAGAAATCGGAAACACAAAGTTGCAGAGTCACTTTTGTAAAGGAAATGACAACTATTTTTAACATGGAGGAGTTAAACTCGGCAGTGAACTGTATTCTAAATACTTTTAAACCCAAAATGAGCAGGTTAGGTTCAGGGATCTAGAGTCTGTTTAAGCTTATATAAAAGCCAGTGACATTAATTCTGCAGGAACTTACATGATGTGTAATTTTTGGTTAGGGTAAGAAAAAAAATCCTCAACTATAAGTATGACAGGTTGTGAATGTTGAGGCCAGAATGTGTAAAGGTCGCAAACAACATCAAAAACAAAGACGGCTGACAGACATCGTGCCACATGGCAGGTGCCATTTCAGAGGCATCTGGCCGAAGGTTTCCTTCCTGACGTTACATACAGTATGCAGGAGCTGTATTTGTGTTGCACTCGCTGGAGCAAATGACATGATCAGCTCTGGAATGACCCACATGGGTGATAGATATAGAACAAAATCAGGATATTGAAACTCACAACATGCTCATTAAAGAGGGATTAAACATCCTTGTGATTCACAGTTTTGCAGACACGGATTCAAGTGACTCTCCATTGACACAGCACCAGCACTGCATTGGACTTGCACACGTGAACATGACGCCACGCTCTCCAGCTCTGCTGCGTTTGACAGCCGACACGGGCGTGTGACAGTTGTGGAGAGTGTGGTGGACTGTGGCTCACGATCATAGTTTCAAACGTATTTTTAATACAGGGAACCTTTGATAAATACAATGGTCGACTCTGAGTCTCTGGATCCGTGTTTATTTTATTAGATGGAGTGGTCCTCAGAGGTTCTCTGACGCGGTCGACTGCCTTGGTTCATATCAACACATGCAGGTCTCCCGCTGCACTGGTGCCTCGGCGAAACACCGTGGTGAAAATAGTTAGATATTGGACGGAGCGCGGCTCCGGTATTGGCGGCGCAAGCGCCCCCATAAGGGTTCACTGATGACGGACACCGTCTCGCAGGCAGCTCTAATGCTACAGCATCGGCATCAAAACCCGGCAAAACGGTCAAAGTATTAGTGAAATCTTCACTACTTCAAGCAATGAAAAACAACCATTTTAGGAGAGAGAATTGTCAAAAGGTTTTTCATCACACAAGACAAAGGACTGGCAGCTTGTATAATGATTTCCAGAATAGACTTGGACTAAATGGTCATTTATTCACATTATTTCTAATATTTCTTCTATAACATCAAGGAAATGTGTCCAGACTGGTCCATAGTTAAAGTCAACTGTTAAAAGACGTGAGATACAGCAGACAGACGGCTCAATTTAACCCCTAAATAAAGTTGGCAGAGCAGTCTGTCAGACACCAGCGGCTTCTACCAGAGATGTGAAACAATGAATTTCTCAGCTCTACACTTAGTTAACTATTATATTTAAACATAAACAAATAATGATGGAGACAAACTCCTCAAATAATTTGATCATCAAACGGTTCAAGAGTGACTGTAGTGTGTCCAACACATGGAATGGAATGAAAATATATTGTGATCATTATAGTTATCGTCAGTATGGGGGCATCATGATAGATGTCAGTCATTTCTAGTGCAACACAGCAGGGACAACCAAGGTCCAAAATCTCAGTTATGTGTACACTCGGACAAGACAGACGGCAGATGGAACTCTGCAGTGAAGTGACTCTGATGTCACTTCTACTTGACACCTTTTGAAAAGTACTTCAGCTCATCATACGTACAGTAAAAACAGAAAAAGGTGTGAAAGGTGTGTAAGAAAGGTTCGTTATTGTTATTGATTCATTGATTAATTATCAATTGCTCATTATTATTATTGTTATTATAGTCCAATATAAGTACAAAAAAAAGCACATTTCCTGGTTAAACCTGTGTCGCGTCCCAGACTGCGAACAAATCAGAGTTCGAACGAAAATTTGGAGATGTTTTTGCTTCAGATTTCGAGCAAAAATCCAGAACTCGAACGCCCCCGAAAAAAGCCGGAAATAACACAACGTACGCGCTTTGTTATTGTGTATAACGCAGCCTCTGTATGCAGAAGTATCCCGTTAGCTTTTCTTCATATTGAGGTGTAAAACCTTTCCTGCCTCCGCACTGGACCGTGGTAGAGTGTCACAGGGGAGGTGCTCACTCTCCACACCTCTGAGGCTGGAGCACTCACTCCAGGGTTTGATGTCCTGTTGTGGGCTGGAGCTCAGACAGGGATGAGGCGAGTCTGGGACAGAGCGTTACTTGGTTTATGACTTTGTCACAGCCAAACTGCACAGAAGCGCACATTCAGAGCTGGACACGCACCGGGCACCTCTTCACTTCTGGAGAGACGTCACTCACTCAGCAACCCCTCCCACATGCAGCGGCCACACACATAGACGAACAGCGCACCTGCAGCAGACACTCTACATTCACTCCTACAAAAGACTATTTTAAGGCTTGGAACGCATTATTTCTTTTTCCATTCATTGTAATGGGAAAAATTGATTCCCATTTCAAACAAATCGCTTCTCGAACAGCCGTCTGGAATGGATTGTGGAGAATCGAGGTTCCACTGTATTTTGTGTGAATCATGTTACGTCTTACCATACCATCACAAGATTTGCCTTCTTGCTTCAACAAAAGCATCTACATGGAAAGCTATGAGTCTACTGTCTGAGAGCACTTTGATCAAATTATCTCTTCTTCTCTTCTCTCGGAGAAACTCAGCTACGCTCACCTAGACCTGTCTGGAGCATCCACCCTGGTCACACCTCTCCTCTTCGCATCCTTCACATCTACAAACCCAAATGCTTGTCTTTTTTAACCTGGTTTCTCTATTTCCTGACACGCCAAATCTGACTCTGGCCTCCCCAACATCATCTCCAAACATCCTCCTGCCATAACCATTTCTGATCTAGTCCCTCCCAATTTTCCCATTTAATTGTGTTACTTGAAACTATAAACAGCTGACAGTTTATTAATATCTTGATAAGCATCCTCCATAACCTACAACCATACGACTGCCAGTCCTGGCTAAAATCCCCACCAAACATGAACGGAGTTGACCTACTGGAATCAAGAGAATCCTAAAGGAAGAAACTAATTCAGACGTGAATCAGAATTTTTTTCAACACGTCAGCTCAAACTCTGCTTTTCTTTGTGTATTTCACTTCCCGTCAGCTCATAATCTCGCTGCAGCTTTGCACTAAAGTTTGTGCACCATGCGTCGTTTGAAATGACCCCATCCACCTCCACGAGACAGGATGCTGCTTGGTGGCACAACAGCTTGTTGCCGTACAGGGACGTGTTGAGGCAAGCTGGGGACAAAAATCTAGAGAAGAATAGAACAACAAGCGGCAGGAGGAGGCAGCGGAGCGATACGATCTCCAGCAGCACAGAAAGAAGGGATTGTACTCACTATTTGCACTAGCAAACTCCATGTAAACACATCAGCCGTTTATTGGACACATTTTCTTGTCCTTGAGTCCGGCAAACGTATGGCAAATGTAAAAACACACTCGCCTGGACCAACTTTTTTTTTCTAGGAAAATGATGACAAGTCAAATTTAGTATAATTTGAGTGTAAGAGCCAAAAATAAAAAATAAATCTACCTTTGAAACGTCAAGCACTTAACCATATTTGTTTTGAAATATTACACGCTCTAAATAAATGAACAACAAACCTGTTTCAAAAAGCAATCCACAGAAGTTTCAGAAGTATTTAGTCTTGTACTTTCTGGACTAGTGAAGGGAAAACAGCAACGTTTCTGACCCTCATTTTCTGGAGGGTGACAAATAAAGAGTTGAATGGCCAGAAGATCAATTGACCTCAAGTAGACTTTCATCAGTCACTTCAACAGCCGTGTAACAAACTTAACATCACTGAAAGCCAGATCTACTAGATGACCAAGAAATATAGATTCTTTTTTTGATTTCGCACCATCAATATGATCGAGGGGTACAGTGTTTGGAAGTCGTTTTATTTATATAAATACAAGTTAGTGGTGCTTCAGCAGTGGCAGTGAGATGAGCTGGAGGATGCAGCATGGTGTGTCCCATTTAATAAGATACTGGTGTTATGATTGAATATAAACCTCCTTTAATATCTTTGACTGTGTTTGTGGGATGAAAACATGCCACCGACGCCAACAGGAGCTAAATAGTTTCCATGACAGCACAAGCAATCAGCTGATTAACCAGACGCACTCTCAACTGACTTTTAAGCACACACTTAATCCTGTGACACACACACACACACACACACAACGGATGTTTCCCTTTCTCACGAACAGGACAAGACGGAAAGGAAAAATGAAATGAAACAGCTTCTGCTTTCGCAAACCTTGAGTCCTACATTCAATTTTGGCCAGTAAATCAGCCGGCAAACGTCAGAGCTCCATGTACTTCTTCTTCTTCTTGTAGTTCTTCGTAAAGTTGTGTCAAACAATGAGGTTAACACCTCTGAAGCACCAAAAGTAGTTTTGTCCAATAGTCTGCAACTGAAGTTGATACAGCTATTTAGTGATCAAGGCTGTGACATGAACTGGCAGAGAAAGACAGTTTTTAGTGTCAGATTAAGACTCAAAAGTGGATCAAATTTCAAACCATGTAACACAAAGACAAGTACTGTGTGCGTACCGCATGTCAAACATGAAAAATTACGGGATTATTCTGAAGTTAACCACACAACACACTGCGTTCCTACACAAATACTAACAATTCCAACTGCCTCAGACATATTTTTATTGACAAGAGTCGCATGACTTTTGAGTGTAAATGGGGCCTCTCGATTATGCCGAGTCAGGCAAACGGTTCAACCGCGATCTGTGTTTAGTGAACTGTTCAAGGCATTTGAATGGAAAACCTGTTCTGATACAGTAATAATTAAGAACGCACGGTTGTGCCTAACCGTGCAGAATAAATGACATATAAACCAATATTTGACAGCAGCTGATAAGACTGCTTCAGCTTTTTAAAGGGACATAAGAAAGACTTTAAATCGCACGTGTCCCTCTCACGGCCTGCCAGGCCTGGGGCCCTAATCCCACGCTGTTGCAGAAATAAACTCACAAAACTTATCTAAAGTACAGCAGAAATCAGGGAATTTGATGAAAGACAATGGACCTTTGCCCTTCAAGAATAGATGTAGTGATATGAGTCGGCGGACAAGGAAGACAATTCAGTACATTTACAATGACTATGTTAAACCTATTTTTTTATGAAAAAAGATCACCACAATGTTTGGGTCAGAGTGAGACCACTTTTGTAGCAGAGACCCTTTTTTTTAAAGAGTCAAGTTTCAAAAAGGTTTGACTGCTTTATACTGACACAATAACATATTTTTGTTATTGTTTGCAATAAAAAACGAGCATCGGAGTCTGAAAACTTTTTTCCACCACTGTATTACGAAGAGATACGCGACATGGAGTGTCTTCCATAATGGAGTCTGACACCCCCCCCGGTCTAAATCACTGACCGCATGTATTCTAAAAGAACCCTGCCATGCTCAATAACAATTTTATTTTGTTGTTTATCATCGTACGTTTTAAGCAGCCATGACTCAAGTTTGGGCTTCAACAGTAGAGCCTTCAGTTAAACCCATGGTGGTCACTCTTTGAAAAAAAATGCCAAATGCACTCTCTATTTGACATACATTCAACACCCCATAAAGATTTTTAGGAGCTTAGGCTCTGCAGATTGAGCGGCTGGACCGATGCGATCACAGAGCTGAGGGGTATTATATGCAGCATGGCAAGAATGATAATAACGGAGGGCAGGCTGCTGTAAAATTCAGGTGGCTTAGCGTCTGGGTCAGCTAAAAGCACAATTTGAGCTGAGGGAGGCACTTGTTATGCTTCACACGGGAGGGCAGAACGCGCTATCAGCGATACATCTCTCTGAAAAATGTAGCTTTAATGTAAACGGCCCATGCGTACGTGTCTGCGGGCCAGTCCAGCCTGCCCCTCCTGGAGGGCACCACAGTCCAAACTGGTGCCCAGATGGAATGTGTCCCCTTAGATCCCTGACCTTTGCTACCAAGTAACAGAGCAACAACACATATTTGTAGTCCTCTGGCTGACGCAGCCCTGACCTACCTTCCACTCACTCACAAGACTGGGCTTTCATCCAAGAAGATGAATTGTTGTGCCGCTAATCGGAATCGAAAATTACTTAGTCGTGACCTTTAACTTGTAATTTCACTGATACATAACAGTGAATCGGCTGGCGCAGAACGTGTGCTACATTTCGGAATTCCTCTTGCATGACAGGGTTATTTTCAGTCGAACCTTGACTTTTGACCTCAAACTAAATATATCAGTGTGTTTTCAAAACTGTTGACATTAGTGGCTGAGTTTTCCCTAATGTAAAATTCAACCTGAAATCATAAACAGAACCGAATAACCACTGCATGTGATTTAGGGATGTAAGAAAACATCGATATCCTCAAGTCGATCTGGACTTAGGTCATAACAGTAATCTCGTTTTCATGCACATCATATTGTACTGCATCACAATATACTGCTGAACTTACAGCATCACAATATATAGCAATGCATTGTATCGCGACTCCTGTATCGCGATACATAGCGCAAGTTATCTGACCTACATACACAGGCCTAATGTAAGTGTCCAGAGTTGGAAAACAAAATGCAATTTCACTTGGTCGAACCTTCTTAACTTTGAGTGTCACATAACACAGTAAAATTTGGGAAAACTCACAAAAGATGACGTTCACATTTCATGTTTTCACAGCACATCATGTCGAGATGCCTCTTGACATATTTCTAGGGTTGTTGAAAAATGATCCTGCTATATTTATTGATACTTAAATGCCGTATTCAAACACAATATTAATTTGCATCGATACTAGAGTGTATGAAAACGAAACTGGTCCGGCACCCTGGCATTCATGACAAAGTCCAGCAGGTTAGCAAAGCCCCCGTTCATCATTTACCCAGCTGTATTAAACTGGCTAGTTCACCATGTCAGTCTGGCCCGTGGCCCACATTCATTTTGTTATAGCTGTGTAGAGGTTGTTGCACGATCACAGTTGGTTGTCAAGTTCTCTTCCATTAGAGAGGAGCTAATGTGCAACTAAATCACAGCCACTGCTGTTTGACAAAACAACGAAAATATGATCCCAACTCTCCTGAAACTTTGAAAATAGATACTCGGCTTATTTATTTTTCATTCAGTTGTTTCTCAACTGAAAAGGTGATTGCCTTGTTGTTTTTCATTTCATTTCACTTTCTTATTATCTCATTATTTTTTTCGGTTTAGTTCAGTTTTTCATGTTAATACTTTTTTTTTTCTTTGTCTCTTCTTCCTCCCCACCGTATCAAAGATGCTAGCAAAATGCTCTCTGGGCCTCAATATAGAGGTTGCGATGACAGTGTTGCGACAACCCTGCACAATAGAAGACTATATTTTCAAGTGAGGCGAGGTGATCATAATGGTTGGTTATAATTAATATTCATGTTTATCTCGAGCAAACAGGCTGGAATGAACTGCAGTTCAATCATTTTTAAACAAAATTAACCTAGAACTGTAAGGAAGCCTCAATGACACAATCCGTATTTCAGTTCAGCAACCACAGACATTTGACGCATAAAATAAAATAGCTACAGTTCCATTCACAAGGATGCTGCAGCTCATCTTCTATTTCCAGACACACAAATAAACCTATGATTGCGCCGGCTGTTATACTGTAGAACAGAATGACTAACATGCCCTCAGTGTACGTGTGATGTCAGTATTTTTCTTGCCACTCCGTCAGACTTCCAGGTACCTCCACCGTTTCCCCAAATCCCATGGACCAACACTGCCCCACTGGGCACATAACAGACAGGAAACAATGAGCAGGGTCAGTGACCGAGAATCCAGAAACATCTTGCTCTGGTAACCCATCGCTACTGTTTCCTGTGCTCCTCTGTCGAATTCATGTTTTATCCCAGCCTGGTCAGCACCTTCTTAGGGTCAACAAGGAGTACAGCAACAATGGCCCTACTGCAGTCTGAGGGCGACCACAGTGGTGGACTGAAAAGTCGCTGACAGAACACGCCCTTTAACAATACCTGGAACAACTGTTAAAACTAGCTTACATCAACCGAGACATATTGTTGTCCCACTCACAGTCACTTTATCTAGCCGTGACATGCCCAGTACCGACTGAACCCAACCGTGTCATGGGACTTCTGCCAGTCATAATACATAGTCTTCTCTGAAAACAGCGATATTTGCAATAACATATGACTATAGTTTGCACGAGGATTAGAAGCCATTTGCATGTCGCTCACTTAGTCCAGCTCATATTTACCTATTGTTGCAGATGCAAACAAGGCTGTTGAGCGGAGAAAACATCAGTGTGCGTGGGGAATTTTAAATGTCTTCTTTGTTCTTGTGAGTCTCTTGTGACCGCGGACATGCACTAGGAAGCTTTACTTTAAAAGTACACTGTGTACAGGCAGCGAACCACCAACAGGATGGTTTGGTCGGTCAGCGGACTTACTGTTGTTGGACTTCAAGTCTCGGTGGATGACTGGAACGATGGCCCCGCTGTGCAGGTACAACATTCCCTTTGCGATCTGCACAGCCCAGTTGACCAGGACGTGCGGGGGTATGCGCCGGCCCGCCAGTGCTCGGCTCAGGGGTCCTCCTGAGGCGTACTCCATGACCAGGCAGAGGTTTGGTTCTTGAAGACACACTCCTTTCAGGGCGATGATGTTGGGGTGAGTCAGCATGGCGAAGAGTCGGGCCTCTTGCCGGACATTCTGAGCCGTAACACTGATGTCTTCGTCCGGGTCTTGCCGGGCAGCCTTCACGGCCACCAGCCCTCCTCTCCACGTACCGCGATACACCTTCCCAAACCCGCCGACCCCAATAACCTCCTCAAGGCTCAGCTCGCGAAAATCCACCACCTCAGGCTCAAAGTCGCCCACGACAGCAGGCCCCAGCTCCCCAACCACACCACTGGCGGGAAGCTTCCCATATCCACTGGGCTTGAAGGAGCCATAGTTTGAGGGGAAGATTCCAACCTTGTTGTTGACCTTTCCCGCCCACCAGCCTTCATCCCCTGATATCTCAGAGTCCAGGGAAAGAACTTCCACCAGGTCGCCCTTGCGCAAGGTGAGCTCATCTTTGCAGGACGCCTCGTAATCGAACAAGGCCGTCCACACCGGGTTGGTGAAGTTCCCTTTTTGCGATTGTTCCAAGTTTTTCCAGTTGGACAATGGGCCTCGACTAAATATGTTTTTCAGCGGCTCCATGGAGCCTCGGACAGATGCTCTGACTGGATCCGATTCTGCGCCCCAAGGGTTGAAAATAAAGTACAAAGGAGTACTTTATTGTGCCTCGCTCCCTTTCCTGTCTTTCTTGTTGGTTCATCAGGGATCGGTTAAATGTGTTCCAAACGTTGGACCAACCGGTGGGCTGCCGGAGAACACAGATAACCCCGCTCGCTCACTTCTTTCCTCCAGACACTCTCTTGGAAACACGACCGGCTGATGTTTGCTGAAGGGCTCTCCGGCTCAGAGGGGGACGAGAGGTCTGCTTCTTCATGTGGTCGGCCAACACATGCTTTTTAGCCCAAAGTATTCTGACAGGCTTGTTTAAACACCATCATTATGAGGGCATTCGCGCTGCTCCATCCGCATCCAGCTGCCACCTGTTGAACCCCAGCAAGAGCTGAAACTCTGATGCGGGATGGTGGGATTCAAACTCTTGTGGACTCTAGGTGTTTCATATATTTATAGCCGTCAACTGCAGCGGCCACGGCAAGCAGGAAGCAAAGAGAAGCAGAGAAGAATAGCAGGAAAGGAGCGTTGAGTCCAGCCAAACCAGCGCTTTAGGACAAGCGCTGACCACTTCGCAAAACCACCGCAGACACGCCGACGCTTGGCTTCTCTCCGGCTGAAACCCGCTCATCCCGCCGCGCCTCCATGTCCACGAGTGATAGAAGCAAACGTGCGCTGGAAGCAAAAATGACAACAGGAAGCGTTCCCGAAACTAGAGTTGAGCTTCCACAGAGAAAAACAAATCCAAGTCGAGGAAGTAGCCGGGTCCACCGCGGCGATCTGCTCGTTATTTCGGGTATCCAGACGGCGCCATCGGAGCTCCACAACTTGTGATCAGAGTCCACTTCCTCGCCACGACCTCGAACCACTTCTACGTCGCAGCGCACGGTCACTTCGGAGGGTGGGGTTTCCAAACTTTTCCTCTCCCAACAGGAAAAGAGTCAGATGACAGGACGTAGGCAAAGCTGGCTGTGAAGAGCTGCGCATACTTCCGGTGAGTCACGTCAAAGTAAGAGCGCGAACGTTCTTGTTACTATTCATTCAAAGTAATAACATATCAGGTAACTTAGTTCAACTTCATACAATTATTTCGCTTTTCTTTTTGCATTGTATAAGGTTTAGCTTTATGACTAAACGTTTACATTGTAGTCGTAGGTCAAAATCAGATGCAAAAGTACGGTGTCATCAGCGTGTGTCCATTTTATCAGCAGATTGTGAGGACGACGAATAAACTGGAAAATACAAGTTAGATAAAAGACAGTGAACCACCTCAGTTTGAGCAGTGAATTCAACACGAATGCATAGCGATGCATGATGAATGCAGACTGCCCTGGCTAGCTGGGAATCACATGCAACAAACAAAAGGCATGAGATGCAACAAACCGAAGAATGACTGAGGAATTGTGAATGTTACTTTGTCAAAACTGACGTGGTCAAGGTTGAAGTCATCAGTCGCGGAGCGGAGCCATGAGATAAAAATGAGTAGGCGACAATCTAAGTCAGCCAACATTCAGCCAAAACTGAGAGGAATCCCGCTTTGTTTGTCAAGTCAATGGATAAACTAGTAATTGATCAGAACCTGAGATCCTTTCATCATCGCAGCACAGTGGCGAGAAGAGCGACGATCAAAAAGAGACGGCTCAAATCTAGATAGGCTGCATAGATAACTGCGCTCTGGACATCTCTGAATGGGCCCAAAGAACAACCACTGATTTGAAATGTGAAATGAAATAGTGTGCCACACGTCTCATATGTGACCTGGATGATCTACAGCAGGGCTGCCCGCACTGTCCTGGCCTTCAATGTAAAAGCTTAGGACTAGATCTAAAGTCAAGACTGTCAGTTGAAAGCGGTGACGATATACGGCCAAATTGTGATGATTTAGGAGGAAACAATAAGAATAATTAGTACAACTGTCAGAAACCATGATGTTTATTTAGAAATAATTTTGCTATTTTATTTATATAAATAAAAAATGGGGAAAAAAGGCTAAATAGAGAGAAAATTAATGAATAAAATTCATCTTTGATGAGAGTTCTGTCATCTGAGATAAAAGGAAAACATCACAAAAGAGCACAAATGTGAATGAAAACATTTGAGATCAAATATTAAGGATGTGGAGAAGCTGAATGAGTGGAGTTTAAAATGATTGAATAAAATTGCAAATTTAAAATTGTGAAATAAAAGACTGAAATTCTGAGATTTTTCAATTTTAAAAATCAAAGCTTACAGCCTGACATAGACAGCCTCTCCTACATTGCGGACCATGGAAACACTTTAAGCAACACTTAAGTCAAGTTAAGGATGAGAGGCTGTGGACAGCATTATGTCAATGAGCATCTCCACCAACATACAAACGTGTGAGTCAAACAGAAAATTACCACATAATGAATGGGATGGTAAAGAGAGCTTGCAGAATTGATCTCAAGCCATCTGAACCAAGTTTGCTTTTCTTTCATTCAGTAGTATGGAGGAATCACCAATTGAAAATAGCAGTGTGTTTTTACATGGCTTAGCGAGGTGTCATTCGGGCCTGACTTTTCCTGTACATGCTCCCTGGGAGGGGTTCGTGCCAGTCACCCCTGACCTGGCCGGCTGCTGTATGGAAACAGTGTGCTTCCTTCTGTTGGCCCTTTGGTTTCCCTCCCACCCTCCGTCCTTGGGTTGCGGCCACCATATATTTGGATCCTCGCCCCTCGACAACCCTCACACGCCCCCCCTCCACACAGTCCGCTGAGTCAACGCTGCAGCAGGAAGGATGTAGTTGTTATTACAGGCCAGGCTCAGGGGATGGGGTTACAGGGTGGGCGTGGGCGGGGCATAACCCGAATCGCTACACGCCGCATCATCAAGTCCTGTACAGCAGATCACATCAGGAGCGGTCACAGCCAATCAGCTCCCTCCACCTGAGCACCGCCATCTCTTTGTCCCATATGTAGACAGTCTGTCGACCGTCCCTTCAAATAAAGAATAAAGCCTTTAAGGAGGCTTCTAAATAATTTTACGACAGGGGTGCCTTTGTTTAATTTTCTTAATAATAAATCATAATAAACCACCATTTAACATGCATTTTAACCATCAGGCACTGAAGCTGCGATATCCAAATGAGCCACTAGATGTCACCGTATTACAGAAATATTTTTAATTCATATTCAAAAACCTGGCATCACATTCGACGGCCTCAACATATCGAACCACACCATCATTAATGACAAGGACAAACACAGACGTGCTTGATCTAAATTGAAATATGATTTTATTTCACCCGTACAAAATAAAATGTTAAAAGTCAACTGGGAAACTTTTCAGGAACAGCTCCACGTCTGCAGTTAAAACAATCTAAAAAGGGGAAGGGCATGAATGGGAACATAAAAAAGTTCAAGATACCAAAACAATCCAGAGGATGAAAAGACAAACTTTAAGAACAAAGTCCGCCTGCTTTTCTCTTCATTTCGCAGAGGGAGTTTACAGTCGTGAAACCAAACTAAGACCTGTGGCAGCCTTGAGGGGAAAAGAAAACCTGCTGATATGATGGATTCAGGGTTGTTTACAGTTCTCCTGATAAAACACATTAAAATGGAAAGAAAAACTGTCAAAAAAGATGAACTGCGCCGTTGTCTGTGGGGCAGTGATCTGGGAATGAGCATTGTTTTTAACCAAAAAAAGAAGAAACCTCTTAAAAAGCATCAAGGTCGAAATCCCTACCATCAAATAAAACCATTTAAAATGAAAATCGAATATAGAACCAGTTCTTGTCTCTGCAGCAGTGGCGAGTCTCTGGCGGCTTTACAAATGAAGAAAAACAAACGTGTGTAGGGAGGGGAGGCAGACAGCAGGGGGAGCTAAGAGTCATAGTCGTCTTCGTCATAATCCTCGGACTTGTGCGGTGCAGGAGGCGGAGGAGGTGGAGGTACGCTCATCATGGAGGGGTGAGGGGCGAAGGCCATGGCCGCCGGGGGCTGCACCGGTGCCATGTTGCCCACGTTCATGAACTGGGGGGTGGTGTTCATGCTGTGGGGGTGAAGGGGAGTTACGGTTAGGAGACAGATTAAACTCAGAAATCACAGAACTCTTCTTTAATGTTCATGTTCTAAGTTGAAGGCAGTCATGGGAATTTACTAAATATGTGTTCAATCGACGGTGATCAAAAGGAACCAGTTAACTTCTGGCACAGCTAGTGCAAACAGACTACCATCTGAACTTTGTGGCAACTTTGACTATAGTGCTGTGATGCTAATGTAGCGGATGTGACGAAGGTTGCGCTGCATGACTAGGAAGGAACATTCCTGCCTTCCTACAACATTGGCAGGTCAGATAGATAATGTGTTCACGCAGTCGTACCTTGGGAACCTGGATGCTGCCTGCACGTTACTGTTGGACTGTGCACCGTCCTCTTCCTCACCGTCTGTCTCCGTCTCCTCAGAGTCCTCCTGTACCACAAAACACAACAGAAGCCATGTTACTTCAACTCCACGTCCTTAAACCAGGCATCTCGGCACAGAGACAACCGCCCACCTCCTGTTCCGACTCCGTGCCAGACAGCTTCTTGTCTTTGCCTTTTGAGCTGGGTCCTCCGTTCTTGTGGGCCGACCCAGGTTTTCGACCCCTAGAATGGAGAAATGGTTTTGATGTCACTCTTGCCTTTATGTTGGGTTTCATCATACAGGTATAGGGACCTTTTCAGGTCACCACGGTTCAGCTCTTAAATCGCTATATCCAGGATTTTTTGGAATGTAGTTTAATAACAGCAGACTTAGCTTTTATTTTTTATGCCAAAATTTAAAGGGTTTAACCATTTTTGGCTTTAAAACTTACATTTCCTCACCTGAAACTCAACAGAGTAAACAGCAGATGAAGTAGAGCTAACTAGCAGAAGACGAATTATCTATGATCTGTTGTAAAAAAAAAAAATGTATGTACATTTTCATAAGCACTACTTATGCATTATATTACAATCATATTGACAGTCACGACTCCAAATGATTAGTCAAGTTGGAAATGATAAGACGAACAACTGACGTCTCTCATTCTCTCATTGTAGCTTTGTAAGCACTTGTGTAGTTTGACAGCTGTTTTGAAACAAAACATTTTAACTGCTGAAACTGGGGTCCCACAACGGGTTAGCCCACACTTCCTTTGGTTTCGGTTCAGTCTATGCAGAATATTTCTATGCTAAAACACGTTTGGGTTTATTTGAGAGATTGTCAGTAAGTTATACATGAGAAGAGGACGTGTCTAAAAGGTAAAAAATGCGGGGAATGTAAAGATTAGCTTGCCTTGCCAATGTGAAAATTCTGTTTAAAGTATGTGACTTAGCTCGCCATCTGCTCATACATACTCATGCTCAGACATACATGCTCAATCCATCTTACTAAACAATATGCTAGGATATGATTGACAAGGTGTTCAACAAATCCAAGGACTGCCGAAAGAAGTTGGAAGAAGTGTGGGGAAAATATACGATTTCGATCAGTAAACCTTGTGACATAACCTTGTGTCATGTCCAGTCCTTAAAACAATTTCACATGGCTTGCGAGTTTTTAAAGTTTACATCAGCTATTTTTAACAGGACTGTGTGAAACGGATGACATTGCCAACAACGGGTGAAGCCTGTGTGTGTGATTTTTACCATTAAAATCAATCTACAACCAATGTTTCCACACATTCATACACTGTCAAGGGAATTTCAACCTGACAGCAGGACCGTGAACGCCTCACCCAAACAATCCAGCAGCCTTTGTCACCGTGTGGACTGTCCCTCCACCCAGTTCCCGTACACTGTGCAGCGCCATTATGTGCTGCAGGACTGTCATTACGAGCATTGCTTCCTGTCTCTCCGTACGATCATCATCAGACTGCGAATATTCATCTTCAGAATATGAGTCAGAGTCGCTCTCCAGGTTTCTCTTATGCTCCTATAACAAAACTACAACAGCCCTAGTCTCCTTGACCGGGGCCAGTTTCCAACCTCTACTCAAACATTGAAAGAAACACATCCACAGATGTTATTCAGATTCCATATTTTGTTGGCCTAATCCAGACCTGGGCAAAGTGCGGCCCGTGGGCAATATGCGGCCCCATGCCTGTGTTTTTGTGGCCCTCGTGAGGTCAGACTAAAACAACTTATAAGTTGTCATTTTTCTGACATTCTTTAATCCTGTTCCAGTTTTAGCCAGTCATTTTCGTTTGTCATCTTAGTATTTTCCTCAACATCCGTTGAAAGAAAATTCAATATATATTTAGAAACAAATTGTCTTTTCATCTTCGATGTTTGGTCCATAGTTTTATTATGATCTATTCAAATAAAATGCATATAAAATGTTTATTTATAGGTTTCATACCATATTTACACTTCTTAATATTTTTGCTTCCATTGAACCTTTTATGGTTCATTTCGTCCTTGTTACTTAAAGATTTTTTTCCGTCAAATTTCATAGACATCGCCGCCTTGCTTTTGGCATGATGGCCCCTCACAACAGCCACAGTTTATAATGTGGCCCATTAGGATCTGGCCTAATCGCATAAATGCCTAAATCATTTTTGCCCAAATGGTGATATGTGCCTAACTTTACGCCACTACCACTGCTGCATCGCCCTGCCTTGCCGCCTGTGTCCTCAGCCCATCATGACTTCGGCAACTATGCCATTAGGCTAACCATTTGCAATGTTGAAAAACTTGCAAACTGCAAGACGGATTAAGTGAAGTAGAAGGCTCACAGAAAAAAAGAAGGAAAAGTGTGAGTTACCTGCGAGACATTTTCTCTGCTCCTCCCTCCGTGTGGTTCTCATCGCCATCACCCTGCATGTCAGGCACTGTGGCCACCAGGTCTTTGAGAAAGTCAAACTGCTGCTCCAGCTCAATGCACTGTTTCCTGCGGACAACATCACATCACTGAGCACAACATAGCGTTTAGGAATCAACCGTACACCCACAGAGAGACAACTTACAAATGTGATGTAGTCATCGTTTTGGCATTCCTGGACTGTGTTACTTGACACGCTTTAGTAAGCAACGATTCCAAGAACAACTCCAATGCTCTTGCTGGCGTAGTTGTAAAAGAACCAACGATAAAAACACACCTGTTCAACTTCATATTCAAATATCCTGTGAACAAGCCGCTTCAGACCGTGCTGGCGGACGAATCCTGACGTTCCCGTGTCAGAGTGGTGACATATCTGTGGCACACTTTTCACCCGTTTTCTTTCCATGTCAACACACGCGCAAAGGATACAGATGATGACAGGGACTGCAGCAGCCACTTTTCCAATCTCCTCATCGGTTTGCATTATTTTCTTAATCCGCGCCTGCAATGACAAGGAAACCACTCATAACAAACCAATGTATCATAGTAAATGCGTTTGTTTCCCGGGACCGCATTCATTCAGCTGCTGCCGCCTGCTAGCAATTAGCCTGTCATGCTAAAAACAGTGCAGTCGCCAGACTGCGAAGGTCGCGTGAAGCCGTTTTCATGTCACAGAGGGAAAATACCGCAATTGCAGCGTGAGGAGCGTTGTAGTGAGTAAAAGTGCTGCAGAGTGCTGCAGTTTCTTTGGACCAGCAACCGGGCCGAGGAGCACTCTACTTGCTAATAGTGACGCCGGCTCGGCAAAGTTCAAAACTTACCGGAGGGAATCTTGCGTTGTATTTCTTCTTTTTGCTCGGCATGGTTAAACTCCCCAGTGGCTAATATAAAACTAAAAGTCGATACGAGGCCGGTTAAGTTTTCAGGCCATGCATTAATACTCTCCAACGTGCTAGCTGTAGCTTCACGGCTAACTTCTTAGCACGTTGACGTCATTCGTTTTGGCCAGCAGATGGGCTCACTTCCGTTGGGTCCTAGTGCCGCTAACTCTTTGTAGAATTGACATCAACAGACCGACTGTTATACATGACACATTCGGACTTGTTTATAGTCGTTAAGATTACGTGTTGAACAGCTTCTTGCAAATCTTTAATAAAAGGAGAAACCACGACTCAAGTTAAAAACCAAACCTTTGTTCTTCAACAAAGGTAAGAGGGTTTCCACGAGTCACTTATTAATACGACACACATTCAATTCGAGCCAGAGGGCGGCTGCTAGTCAACGTTTTGGGTCAAGTAGCTGGGCAAACCCAGAAAACCGTCTGCTGCAGACGCTCGCTTTCACAAGCGATGGGTGCGTTCAACCTCACTCCGCTGCCAAAGTGGGAGTCAGACACCGGAAGTTCTAGCGCGCTGCGTCTCAGGCGGAAATGTGGGTTTATTCAATCGCCAAGTGACGACTTCCGTACTCATCTGTAGGCAACTTGTAGTTTCCTGATGTTCATGAAACACTCGAAGTGCATGGAAACCAGACCTCGCCCTCTTTAACTGTCACTAATAATACGTTTACACTTTTGAAAATAACAAAAAGCATACACTTTTAATGTGCCTGACAATATTCATGTGGCAGGGACATGTTTTTTTTGTCACAGATTAAACTCAAGTTGATTTGCGAGGCCACGTCACCAATCCACTCTAACATGGATGACAAGAGAAGAGAAGACTAAATGTAGTTTCATGTATTCCTCTCTTGAAGGTTTCAGATGCACTGCTGTTGACGTGGTCAGCTCTAATAACACCAGGCAGAAACCAAAGGAGTTGGCTTCACACAAACTGCGCACAATTAAATCACAAAATCAAATCAACTTTCACGTGACTTTGGTGACTAAATGCTTTGTTATTGTCCATTTAATGCTACAAAAGGGTGGCAAGGCCAGCAATGTTGTATGGTTTGGAAACAGTGGCACTGAGGAAAAGACAGGAAGCAGAGCTCAAGGTTCTCTCTGAGAGTGAGCGGGATGGATAGGATCAGGAAGCAGTAGATCAGAGGGACAGCACATGTGCTCAGGTGTTTAGGAGACAAAGTCAGAGAGGCTAGATGGAGATGGTTTGGACATGTACAGAGGAGAGAGAGCCAGTACATTGGTAGGAAGATGTTGAGGTTGGAACTGCCAGGCAGAAGGTGGAGAGGAAGGCCAAATAGGAGGTTTATGGAGGTGGTGAAGGAGGACATGAGGTTTGTAGGTTTGAGAGAAGAGGAAGCAGAGGACAGGGTGAGATGCAGGAAGATGATCCGCTGTGGCCACCACTGAGGGGAGAAGCTGAAAGGAAAAGAAGAAGAAGAACAGTAATTATGCGGTTTTGTTCTAATTCATTTTAATTAAAATGCACGTATCAGCGTGACAGCGAGGGTGTCTCTTTAAATATTGCTGATCCAGTATTATCGAATAATAAACACTACGCGTTTCATCGGAAAATTGTCCTTCCAAGGTTGCCGTATAATCACATCCAAGATGGTTGACAGTCCGCGCGTGCGGACTACGTGGGGCGTAAATTCCGTTGCGACTGCGCGTAAACCGCCTGTGTGGCAGGAGGACACGAAACCTAGAAACTCGCCAACGTAAGTGTCAGCGATCATAGTCCCTGACTCTAGTAGACTTGTTCATCACAAACACATCTAACAGTCAGTGTTCTCTCAGTTATCACTCTTTTGAAGAAGTCGCTCGCTGTCGTGAGCAGCTACGCATTGGTTGTGTTGTGTTGTGTTCTTGAGATTAGCTTGCGACACATCGGTCCCAAAACAATGTTTCTGTTTGTCAGAGTTGAGTCGTTACTTCCAGTTAACCAGTCTGGTCGCTAGCTGCTGACAAGGACGTAGAAACTGACGGTGAGCTGTTCGAAAGGATCCATCTTGTAGAAAACTGTTATCAAATATGTAGTGTCTTTTACGTGTCTCCTCACTGTAACCCCCCGCCCCCCAAGTTCGTAATGTCAATTTACATGACATTAACATTTTGCTTCTGAATTGATTTCCATTAGATTAAGGTTAAATGTAATGTTTTGGGCTGACCGCATCACTCAGGGGTAAATTATAATTATAACTGGGGGTGGGATTCGATTAAAAAAATTAATCTAGTTTCTAGTCATTAATTAATCTCAATTAATCGCAGTTTAATTGTATAAGAATATTTGCCACAAGGCGGCACATTTTTCAATATGAAAGAGTTTGATATATTACTGAATCAAATGATGGACCCATACATCCATTTAAACAACAAAATATTGTTTATTTTGCGTCAGTTTGACAATCACGATGGAAGCTATATTCAAGTTTTTATATCACCTTATTTAAACTAAAGCTCTTTTAATGTCTTGAAAGTATTTGTATAAGAATCTCAATTTTATCAGAATTTCAAGAACATTGAGAGTAGTGGAAACCCTGGCCATTGTGTAGAGAAAAACATCCCTGAACCAAAGCAAACAGATGCTTTTGTTTGCTTTTGTTCAGGGATTCCTCCATGTTTGTTGTTGATGTTATCATCCTAGCTGCCACGTGTCTTGTGCATCAGTGTGATCAGTGGACCAGGAGCTAATGCACTGACAAAGGTTCCCTGTTGTCTGGAGAGCAAACTGTTCAGTTAAATTATTTTTTTGTTGAATTAATTAATGCTAATAATGTTGTAATTAATTAATCGTAATTAACTGGTTAAAGTCCCACCACTAATTGTAACATCATTGTATTTGTAACAGAAGTATAAGGCTGAAGATTCTCGTGACATATCATGGACGAGGACTCACCCAAAGACGGTGGGATGGATCACGAATTTGGCGCAGAGAGATACGCTGCTGAGGCTATGGCGGCCGACATGGACCCCTGGATCATCTTTGACGCTCGGAGAACTCCAAGATCTGAGTTTGACAGCTGGCTGGAAAGCAACAGGCCCTCACAAGTGAGCAGATTTGGAAATACAGAGAGCAGCCAGGCTCCGGTTGGGTGGATCGCCGTCCTCGGGCCGAACCACGGCAGCGTTGATGGGGATGTGAGCGGGCTCCAGGAGAGCTGGGAGAAACTGCTGGACAGTGGGCGGCCAGTCAGCTTCCAGAATATAAAGGAGCTCGCCCTCAATCACGGTGTGCTCGCCGGCAAGTGGCTGATGCACCTGGATACTGGCTTCAAAGTGGACCGAGCCTGGGAGTGTGTGGCCCGAGCGACTGTGGAAGGTAAGATCTCCTCTGCCAAAGTCAGCCCCTGTGATCCAAGCAACAATGAGCGCCATGTCATCTGCGTCTACAACAACAACTTCACTGATGAGGGTGAAGTGATCAGACTGGACTCCTACATTCGCGCCTCAGGAGTCAAGTGTCCTCTCGCGTACAAGCCAGACGTGTACACATACCTTGGAATCTACCGGAATAACCGCTGGAAGCTTTGCCCGACCATATATGAGAGCAAATTCAACCTGGAGTGTGTTCCGCGCCGCTCACTCATCATCAACAAAGTCACCAATTTGGAAGTGACCTAAGCACACGGTGCATTCAGGAAATGTTCTGTTGAATGACTGGAATTCGTAAAGAAAAAAAACAACATTTCTGTTCTTTAAGTTCACCTAGTTGGACATGGCACTTCAGATTTTGTTTGTACTAACACAAGATGGAAATGGACGCGCAGAATAGTACTTTGCTTTGATACTTTGATATTTGATTGTCATTTCTAGGTCACGCTGCCAAATAAAGTTTGAATGGGTCCCATTCCTAAAATTGACTTGTAGTGTGACTGCTGCAGGTCTTCTCCATATGAACTCCCATCTCCCCGAGTGTTGGTCATCCATTGAAGCGGTATCATTGTTCCCCCAACCTGAGAGAAGAAATGTGATGTGACCTTGGGTGCCTCCTTTTCGAGGTCATCTGGGTATTTACAAATTTTTTCAAGTAGGAGTCTGGTTTGGGCCATGCATAGGCTAACATTGTCTAACCTGAAACCAGCAGAGCCCAGCGACAATTCTATGAGGAGTGTGTGGGTATGTGGAAATCAAACACAGATTAGTTAGAAACACTTTATTTTTCTGAACTGAGTGGTAATAAAAGACAAGTGCTGGCGATAATCCTCATCAGACACTATATGTACAACAGGAAGAGCTCAGAGTGGGCAGGAAAGAGTGCTCTCAACATCTCATAGTAACTGTTGAGGAAACACGGGGCGCATATTTCCAAACGGAGGAAACAGGAAAAAAATACCTGCTTTGGCACATTACTCTTCTATACAAGAGTACAATCTTGTACTGCGAATGGAGAGGACCAGGGCACATGGTGCAATGAAAGCAGTAGTGCGCCAGCCTTTCTTTTGTCCTCTGAATAAGGATTACTGCATCGCAACAAATGAAACTTGAGTTGATCTTATTGGAAATATCAACACATTCTCGTTGATAACAATATAGAAATACATTTCTGTTAATTATGCACTCGGGCACTCAATCTCTCGTTCTCACTCACTCGTCTCACACAACACCAAAATAAAACTGGCTGAACACAACTGAAGGACATAAGGACGCAGACATAAGGAACGGAACAAAGTTCAACAGTGTGCCTTCTTTGCCATCGTGGGGCTGCCCTCGTGGCCCACCGCTCACCACCTTGACTAACAGATTTTCAGCCGGAAACCCTGGATGTACATAATAGACATATTTTTGGCATATATTTGGCAGGCACTTTAATCCTGGGTGAGAGGTGGTCATTGATCTCACTCAACCTGGAAACCTTCAGTTGGTGAGGAAATTCAATGTAAAGCCTGGTTTGGCCTGGGCAGTTAGCCAAGGGCAAACCAAATCAGAGCAAATATATGGAGCTGATACTTGACAAACTATCATAATACTATCTATCACGACTGTAAAGTTAATTCATGACATCTGTTCTGACATGGAGGGAGCAAGGGCAGCGTGTCGACAATGAAAATTCTAGCAGGTCATTGTCATGATTTAAGAATCTGGGACAGAAAGTCAACTGATGAAAAAAGCAGTTAGTCGAAATGCACACAAAGAAGCTCTTCAGCACTGTGCTGGAGAGTCTGGCCCACTTTGAGAACTTCAAAAAACTTCATTTTGTGTCAGTGAGACAGTCGCTTGTGTTGTAACCATGAATTCACTAAAGCATATCAGACATTCACTAGAGATCCAAAGTAATACACTTGTGCTCCTATCGCGAACATGGTGTCACTGCTCTGGTCACAAACAGGGCAAAACTCCCCCTAACACTGAGGCTCCTCCACAGTTCATGAATGTGTTCGGGAGGCAGAGTGGCTCTTTTGCAGTGCCTCGCTGCTTTCTTTATGTCATCACTCTTCAGTCAACGGTCATCAGTTGGGCTTGTGTTTGGGATGCAGGGGGAGCAATGTTCACTGTTCATTCATTGTCGAACCTCTTAAGTCGGGTGCCCTGACACGAAGCCCGTTTGAGTCCCATTGTTCAGAATGGACATGAGTCGGTCTTCATCGGCTGACAACAGGTGGTCCAGGTCCTGGAGCGCTTGGTGATGATTGGTGGACGGGGTGTCATTCATGGCTCCAGAATCGATGAGGCTGGTGATGCTGCTTGGGTAGCTCATCCATGTGCCCACCGGCTGGTCTGAACTGTTCTGGACCATTGTTTGGGCAGAGGAGGCGGGGCAGGAGATGGGCAGCACCTGCTGGCATGAAGAAGGCTGGTGGCCGCTACTCTCGCCCATCATGTTTGGGGTCAGAAGGTCCACAAAGTCATCCATGTTGAGGCTGTCCAAGGTTCCTTGGTGATGGGGTTCATTAAAACTGGGGAACTCTGGGATATCGTCCTCCATGAACTGAGAGGCTGAAGTTCCAGAGTCTTGACCGATGTTGGATGGAATATTTGGAAAAAACTCAGACAGGTGAATGTCAGACAGGTTGACAGTAGAGTATTCCTGGTTGGCAGTGGGTAGAATGGAGGAGGAGGAGGAGGAGGCGGCGGCAGAGGTGGAAGAGGAAGGTGGGGCCTGGCTCATTGACAAGTTGGCCACTGTAGGAGTGTTGGGTTGGGGGCCCAGTTTCAGGCTCTCCATGATCTTCCAGGCGCGACTGTCTGTTGAGGTGCCGTGAGTAGCTTGGGCCTCCACTTTGGGCTGGACCGAGAACAAATGGCTTCCCGGCATGTACTGAGGGGGAGCAGGGGGCGCCACTGCAGCTGCAACACACACACAAGCAGGTTCTCAACCAGGCTTTCTCAGACATGAGACCCACAGGGACAAGTGTGGGCAGAAGCTACCTGACCTACTTTTTCAGTGAGCATGAACGCATTCATGAAATAATTACGGGGCCGCAGAGCACAAACAAAAACATCAGAACGAACAGTAAACCGAGGGTTTTCACGGCGCGTCATCACCGTTCACATGTTGGAGATACTCCCCCATAGACTGTGAATGGAGTGCAAGGAAAAAAAGCAAGAAAAAAAAAGAAAACAAAGGATGTGATTTGATGTTTCATTTTGAGTTTGTGTGCTATTTTAGTTTGTACTTAAGTATTGTTTTTGTGTGTGTGTGTGTGTGTGTGTGTGTGAGATAGCCTTTGAAGGGAAAGTTCTGAAAACTGTGTTGGTTGGCATCAATAAATATGCTCTGATAAAAGTTGTGTGTATTCTCTTCCACAGCAATATCATGCAAATTAATATTCATTTTTGAATCTTTTGCAGAATATTCGGATGTTATCCACAGCTTTGCCATGAAGGTCCTGGTTCAGCTTCGCTAATCACAAGCGCCACCTTTCTTCCGACAACTTCTGGCACTGTTCTCCTTGATTTGTAATAACTTTTGGAAGTCACGATCGGAACGATTCGTATAGCCCAGAGCACGACAGTAATTCACCATTTTTTCCAGGAGATGCTGCCGAATTGCCTTCAGTACCGTTGTGTGTTGAGCAGTGAGTATCTCCAACATGGCGGCTCTCGGGGTTTGATGACGCACCGTGAAAACCCTGCATAGGCTCCAGTATTTACAGATCATTTAGATTTGTTTTTCTTGCTAATTCAAAAACCATGAAGAGGAACAGTTAAGAAACCACAGTTGTACACGAACCAGTGAAACACACATTCAGCAAATGTTGCAATAAAAGCACAATGCTGTGCGTCTTCAGGTGTCACAGAACTAGTTACCTCATTTTCACACTTTCTGTGTGCTACCTTGACTGAAACACCAATGACAGTTAACACCCAAGTCTGAGCACAAATGTAGCCAGATGGGTGTCAAAAATATGATCTAATCAACAATATTTGATGACACTTGTGGTTGAAAACTGTGACTCAATGATGCGTCATCACACAAGTTCATCTCTCTGTCTGGTGAGTCAGCAAAAACTATCCTAATTCCTCACTCAGTGTGAGACCTTGTGTTTTTCTGGCAGCACTGCTATGATGGCGAAACTTCAGGGTCATGGTCAGTCAGACCACACAAGCCTCTGTGGCTAAATATTACCAGAAATGATTCCCACCATTTCAATATTCATGTGAAAATAATAAGTGCCCTGCACTCACAACAGCTCACACCAAAACGTAAATAAAAGAAACGTTAAGGAGGGAAATTCAAAGATGCTCACCGGCTTGTGCAGGGTTGGGGGGCATGGTTGAGTGTGGCCTTCTGATGGGGCTGATGTGTCGTCTGTCTGACGCAACAGTCACTGAGAATCCCCAAAACACAAAGTGATGTCACAATATGAAATTCACTGGTCGAGTCGTGGATGGGTCAGTTCTTATTACCTGTGGGCATCAGCTTCAGACTCTGGAAGATGTCTCCTGTACGTTTCCTCTTCTCCGACAGCCTGTACTCATCTGCAGTCAGTAAAGTTAAGTCACACAAGTGAATCCACAACTGGGGAGTTGTGTGTCGCCATGTGAACAGGCGGCACCAAAATGTCAAAATGTCTTATTCAGTATTTAAAGTGAAAGAAGTGAGAAGACTTCGTGAGAGTGAGTTTTTTTCCCTTTTATACAACTATAATTTCAGGCGTCAATTACAAGATGTATTAAGTGTGAAATGATTTTCTGTCGAATTACAGTGCGAAACAAATGGAAAACTAGTTCTAAGTGAATCAAATTCAGAGCAGTGTTGCACAAAGCGAGAACCAGAAATGAGCTTCATTGACATTACTGGAGGTAGATCCTGTCGAATGCTTTGCATCAGAAAGTTTGCCTTATATGGGTTTTGAAACCGACTGCAAATACGCCTGTTTTTCCAACATAAACACACAGCAAGCAATGACAAAAGCGCTACCCAAAACAGTGGAGTGTGGGCGTCAATACTTGTCAGTAAAAGACTGAGTCAGTACCAGTTTTACATTCCATTTACATTTACATTTCCGTTCAGTGTTGCTGTTGCTGTCCATCATCTCTGATCCACTTCACCCTCCCTCAATAGTCTGAGTCGTGGCTTCCACAATGGCAAAGTCCTTTGTTTACATGAACCTGCTCTTCTTACTCACAAACCGCTGAGAAATCCCTCATTATTCGCAGATATTGCTTCTACTTCTACCGCTACAGTGCACTCACAAGATGGCAGCGGCGTATGACCCACTGTTTAGGAGTCTTGTCAGAATCACAAGGTATTTTATGGTAGGATACGGATACAAATTTCCATAGATTTTTGTATGTATGGAATAACAACCTAGTATTCCATCTTTCTCATCACATATTGGCTGACGCAGAAATCGTATAATTTTGTTGGCGCCATAAGGAATCACACACTGGAGTCTTACCTCGTTCGTCTGGCAGGTACTGAAAATCCATGGGCTCGCTGACCTCTCTGTCGGACGGTCGCCTGAGCTGCATCTTGACTCTGACAGGCTCGGTGAGGTTGGTGTCTCGGTAAGGGGGTGTTCGGAACACGATGGCTACTTGCCTGTGAACATCAGCCTGGGAGAAAGTGCCCTTTCCCTCCCAGGTGTCCTGGAAGAACCGCACCTCTATGTCCTCTGCTCGTGGAGAGAACAAATAAGCAGTTCAGGTCTTGCTCAATAAATTGTGCCCCCACATGGAAGGTCGGGTCCCTCGAAGCGGTTACTGTTGTCTAGGTTGTACCTTTCTGCACTTTGTCACAGAGCAAAAAGATCTCATCTCCTCCTTTGCAAGTTCCAGAGTGACGGTTGACTCTGCAGATCTTTAGCTCAGCTGTGTTTGGAGCTCCTGCAAGACATAAAGAGCCAAGTTCAGACATGCGAGACATCAATCAACGGCAAGGATTCCCAACGCATGCAACACAACAATTTGCATGCTCCAATGCTTGATGCGTACCTGCCCACAGAAACCTGCTCTTAGACTACATTCTAACAGCTTCAGTACTGTTGAAAGCCTGAGTCATTTTAGCAACAGAACCTATAAATAGTCGACCACACTTGAACCCAAAGAAGCTCGTCATTTGTGGTGTGATGCAGTAACGACTTTTGTTTAGCCTGATGTTTCCACAACAGCTTGCATCTCTATGCAAGAAACAACATCCAGGAGCAACAAGTGAAACCCCATTTCCCCTGCTACTGTAGCAGACGCTTCATGAGTCAGTGTGAGAAAACCAAATGGAAAAAAAAAGACTTTCAAGCTATATCTCAAACAGCCAGCGGAGTACCTTGTCAGCCAACAAGCAGTGGGTGAATCAACCTGTAGAGTGACTCACGGTTGTCATAGATGGGCTGCGAGACCACCGGCTCCAGAGGGAACAGCTCCCCGGTGGGTAGAGTGATGGAGGCCTGGAAGCACAGTCTCACCGAATTCAGGTCAAAGTCTTCCTCCCACACCTTCGGCTCGGGAACTTTGGTCGGGACACAAACAAAGGAAAAGGGCGTTGCTGAGCACAGTGGCACCCTGCTTTCTCAGACTCACTCACTTAACGAAAAAAAATGTACACAACTCAAGGCAAGAACAAATGACGACTCACTCTTGAAAGGATTATTATTGGTGTGCAGTCTGCAAGTGATCGCGTCGACCACATCCTTCTTCTTCACGCACTGAATGCCCAGGTTCTGAAAGCTGAGAGCAGATTACACTCTTGACTGGTGTTCAAAGAAACAAAGCGTGTGACTGACAATACACAACAATATCTTTTAGATCTGTGAGACATGACGCACAGAAGAAACTGGTACACAGTGAATTAGTTAACATACGACTCACTAGACCTGACATGTTGCTTGTTCGGGGTGTATTTTTAAATTCTTCATGCTCTCAAGGGTAAGATGGTTGAGATATAATAACCAAAGGAAGCAGTTGTTGTAGGAAAAAAAAATACCACTATTATTATCCTTATTACATATTACAAATGCTAATGTTCTATCACTACACATGGTGCAGGTTGTGTTCCTAAATGCGGTGAATATATCAAAGTATCATGGTGCTTAAAGGGAAACATGTCATGTCATTATAACAGGATGCAGTGTCTCAGGAGGACAGACCTCAGTCTACTCACTATACTGCTGCTTCAACTTGTGCATTCTTGTGCTTGTGCATAAATATGGGAATGAAACGACAAACAATATTCTTTCTTCGATCTCTGAATACTAAATGTCCTGAGGGGGAAGGAATTTAGGAATGGTCACGTCCCGATATCATGATGATGACACTGGAAAAAAATGTAGTGCACCACCCTCAGTTGGATTGGATGAGTCACATTTTCACACGACAAAGTCTTTTTGCTGTTAATTCTCCATTTGAAAATCGGATTAAGTAAATATGCATCCAAGGTTCAGTGACAGGAGTAACCCTCAATAACCTCAAAATTTAGGATCATTTTCAGTTCTGTAATTGCATGATCATCATTATCATCAACACAGGCTGCTACCATGAGACACCGGGTTATGCTGAACATTCAAGAATCTTGTCCTTCACCTGCAATGACACCTGACACCAGAGGAAGAAATCCACACTGTAATTTATTGCTCATGTCTGAAACGCAACTGAGTTGCTAGACCACATCTGCAGTGTAAGTAGCATCTACTGCAACAGTGTTGTCGTGATCATTTACCATTTAATACTTTTTCGTATTTCAGATTTTTCACCTGGCTCCCATACGGCTAAATAGTAAATAAATAAATAACGTTCAACTTTAGAAAAGTATCCCTCCATTTTTATGGACAGAAAATCTAAAAGCAGCGCAAATGAATCTTGAGGACAAAATAATGACTTTCTTCCACTTACTGGGTGCATGAATACCAGTACAATCATTTGAGTGAACGCATTTGTGGAAACCAAATACCTTCACATATTCCTATAAATTTGATGACAGTATCTACTAGTTGACATCCTCCATCCATAGCGCATTTACACATTTTTCTGCTGAGGTACGATGACTGTGATGTAATGGTAGTAGTAATTCTAGTAATGGTAGTTGTATTCGTAGCAGCACGCACATAAGTGGTACGACTGAAAAGTCCAAGTGCCCGTAGAATAATTTCCCGTAAAGGAGTAGTTAAGTACACAAAGTATTTGTACGTCCTTACTCTTCACCGGTGGTAGTTACATGACTCATATCATTAAATAAAACTAGTAGATTCTGACGCAACAGAAAGCATCACCACATCGTCCTGTGTAACAAAACAGGAAGTCTCAGATTTGATTTGATTCCAACAGCTCCTTTACAACTGTGATGTTGCCATCCTTTTATTTAGTTTATTGAATTTACCCTCAACATTTGCTCAACAATACTCTCTACCCAAACTATCTGGCGACATAGTTTTGTGATTCACTTTGTTTAATCCCTGTTCTGGTCAGGAGTTCATGCCTTGCTCACAGGTAGCATTAATCACCATTGACAGACAACAAAAGCAAACATCTGTGAGTTAATCTTTCACCTGTCTCTGAGCATGACTGACAACACCGAACCTGAGTCAACATGTGAGTGCAGACTTAAATAGGTCAAACGCCTGGGCAGCTGGTTTAAAGGTGGACCTGAATCTGCGCCTCCAGGTTACCTGTGGATCCTTCTCTCCTGCAGGTCGGCTTCATAGTACCCATGCTTGCAGTCCTTCCCCACCAGCTCATGAGGATGAGGTTTGTACGGGGCATTCTTCGACACCAGGGAGATCCGGACACGCAGCGGGCCACTGTAGTTGTGCACCTGGAATAGACAAGGGTCAAAACGTTAGCCAACTAAATCTAACTAACGAAACTAACTAAAGGTTATTCCATGAATTACACAGCTTTTGGAAGTCCTGACACCACACACAGATATAAACATATAGGTATATGTAATTACAAATATGAGGCAAGTATTAATTACATGAATCCCTCCACCATTGAGCAATAAATTATACGTATCGTACACAATATACCAGTAAACACAATCTCCACGATGACAATTTTGCATCTCACGCTAAATTCGAGACACACTCGCTGCATTGGACTTGCACACGTGAACATGACGCCACGCTCTCCAGCTCAGCGGCGTTTGACACCCGACGCCGGAATGTGACAGTTGTGGAGAGTGTGGTGGACTTTGGTTCACGATTGTAGTTTTAAACTTATTTTTAAAACAGGGAACCTTAGATCAAGACACTGGTTGACTCTGAGTCTCTGGATCGGTGTTTATTTTAGTAGATGGAGTGGTCCTCATAGGTTCATATCAACGCATGCAGGTCTCCCGCTGCACTGGCGCCTCGGCCAAACACCATGGTGTAAATGGTTGGATATTGGACGGAGATCCACTCCGGTATTGGCGGTGGCGTCCTCTTCTGCGTCCCCGATTAGGGTTCACTGATCGCCGACACACTCTCACAGGCAGCGCTAATGCTACGACCCGGCATCAGTTAGGGACCATCAACAAATTCTAAAGCAGTCAAAGTATTAGTGACATCTTCAATAAGGCAATGAAAAACAACCATTTTAGGAGAGGGAATTGTGAGAAGGTTTTTCATCACACAAGACATAAGACTGGCAGTTTGTATGATGATTGCGAGAATAGAATAAGACTAAATGGTCATTAATTCACATGATTTCTAATATTTCTTCAATAGCATCTAGAAAGGTCCATAGTTAAAGTCAACTGCTAAGAGACATGAGATACAGCAGACAGACGGCTCAATTTAACCCCTAAATAAAGTTGGCAGGGCAGTCTGTCAGATACGAGCAGCTTCTACCAGAGATGTGAAACATTGAATTTCACAAATCCACACTTAGCATAACAAATAAGGATGTTGGAGGCAAACTCACTCACCACTAGTATGTTTCCTCATAAAACAGTTTCAAGAGAAACTGTAGTGTCCAACACATGGAATGGAATGAAAATGTATTTATCGTGATCATTATCGCTTTCTCCGAAATTACATTTATTGCCATAACTTTTTGTCCATATTGCCCATCACTACTGAACACCTTCCCTTAATATAAGTTTCACTATTTCTGTGATCGTAAACATCAGTCCCTGATGCTTAGCTTCAGTGCCATAAAATCAATGCAACTGATCCATGAAAAGTGAACCAAGACATGACGGGTGATTACAGTAAACAAACAAAGACAATTTTAACTTGATGAAGCATTAGTTTTGTCAGACACTTTGGTTGTAACAAAGTCTCCCTTGTCACTGATTTTGGAACCAGAAGAACAGCGCAATCGAAATAAAGAAAAAGATTAATATGCTTGCATAACACTGCAATATTTGCGCTGGTTATTTTTCATAAACTATATGAAGATTTTTTATTAGTGTCCTGCATGCCAATAAAGTAAATCCATCTAATCCAGGCTCACTTCCGAGACTGGCTGCATTTTAACTAAATGTTATGTCACGTAAGCGCCGCAGGAGAACTGACAAACGAGTCAGCTCTAAAGTTCTGCATCATTTTCATTTGTTCTTAGAGAAGCTTGTGATGTGATGTCGACGATGACATCATTTTGGTTATCTGACACTTGGTATTTGAGTGGTCAAATAGAAACTACTGGTGTTTCTACTGTAGTTTTGACTCATCTGGATTCTGCCAGCAACATATTGAAACAAAAACCACACGAGCCGCAATCCAATTACACCACACCCAAAAAGAAGTTTAACTACGAGAATGAATGTGAAAGGGCTCCGTTGACACATAGACACGATGTCCACTCATACGTGATTGGCTGTTACTTGTCCTCCCTCCTCGGCAGTGGCTCACCTTGATGGCCGGATGTGTCTTTGTGGTCTCATTGCTCTTCTCCCCGGGGATGCTGCCCGCTGATCGACCCTCACACTTGTACCTGAACCTCATCCCTCTGGCCTTGGGCTGCTCGATGATCATGATGTAAGGGTTTGTTTGGACTGACGGGAAAAGAAGAAGGAACGACTGTCATGGCTGATCTGTGACAGAAGAGCAGCAGTTGGGGAGAAAGACAAGCTCTACAGCACAATAGTGAGAGCTGCCATGATGTATGGGATAGAGACAGTAGCACTGACACAAAGAAGACAAGCAGAGTCAGAAGTGGCAGAGATGAAGATGCTCAAGGTGTCATTCAGAGTGAGTATACGAAGGAGGAGGAGCCAGTCTGTCAGAGGGACACATGGACAAGTTTAGAGACAAAGTTAGGGATGCCAGAGTCAAGCCACATCTGGAGGGCACATGGATCATGTCAGGCAAAGAATGTTAGAGATGAAAGTGTCATGTAAAGGAAGCAACTACATGCATTGCAGATGTGACCGGGAAAGCTGCACATAATAGGTTAAGGAGACTTCTGAAGGGAAACGTAAGCCTGGACATAATTGTAGTGATAAAACGATATAAGGAAAATTCTACACCAACTTTAGTTTTCTAGTAATCAACTACAATCAATGCTGAAGGCAAATAAATAGACAACAAAAACAGGGTTTCCACTACATGCCTTCAGAATAATGATCTCCATTTAAAAGATGGTATCTTGTGTGATCAAATGAATGAAGAACAAAGTGGAAACATCTTAACATGCAGAAAACACATCATGCAGATGGACTTGATTATGGTGGTTTTCCGGTGTGTTTTTAAAAGAAAAATCACTGAAGAATAGAAACGTCAAAACTATATGACAGGAATATGTCTGCAGTGCCCAGAACTCGAGCTCGAGTATGAAGAGACGGGTGAGGACAACGGCAGATTCTAGAGACACTTACTTCCCTTGATTAAAAATGAATGTTTATATCGTGAGTGTGTGTGTGCACAATCTATCACACAGTATAGATTATATTTTTAAACAAGACTACACTGTTTCAAGTATGACTAGTAGCTTTGTTGCAGAAAAGTTAAGAGAACCTCAGGTGCTGAAAGTGCGTGAGATATTTGGACATTGTGACACCAAATATGGCACTTTTTTTCTTAAAGGTCTGCATTCACACAGGGATCTTACCTGGGTTCGGATCCCATCCAAACACACCTGGAAAACACAAGAGGTTTAGCAGTTACATAAAGTTTGGGATACGAATCTCTTGGTGGTTGTCAAGTTTGTCATCCGTGTCAATGTGGAGTTTGTTAATAGTTTTTCTAATTCGGTCAAAGGTCAGCAAGTTATGGGCAAATATTCCCGTAAACGGAGAACAAAAGAAGAAAAAGTGCTGAACACAGTCAACAATGACAGACAGGGTGTTGCACAGGTGTCAGGTTTCAGCTCGTGTTTTGATCAGGCTCCATTGTGAAGCCTTTGATATCCAGCGTTCACACACTGAACTGAAGAGAAAGGTGTGGGCCAGGTGGGCAGCTGAAAGGCTCTGTGATAGAAATTCACTGCAAAAATAATCAATAAACCCATGGAGCGGGTCGATGTGAGAAGTTACACGGTAGAAAAGGTCAGGATGACATTTTGTGGATGTTCCACATGTGCACATGTTCATCAAGTTGCATGGCGTCATCTATCATTTTGGTAATCTGCTCACCCCATATTTCACTCACTCACATCAATGTTATATCAGGACAGTTTGATGGGGACAATACATTTGAGACTTTAGTTGACCTAGAATCAAAGTTGCTTGACTTGTACCACTCTAATCCAATAAAACGCTGCCTGTTGTGCTCAGTCATGAAAGACAGAGGTACGTATGTACCCTAATACAAAATGACTCTTTAGTTTCGCTTGTTTCTGCCTGATGGAATTGATGTGGGCGTTTAACGCATTGCGCGGAATAAAGCAGTCTATAAATAGAGGTTACAGCCACAGCGAATTGGTTCGAGAGGGCGATGTGATGGCCGAAACGTGAAGAATATACTACTGTTGCCATGGGGTGAAGTCAAACAGACGGGTTGTGTGCGAAGCTCCTAATCGATGCAGGAAAACGTTCGACTTGCGATTTCACCAACTTAGTTTGGTGACTTTAGCCCATGAGGTTGACAGCAGCAGAGGGAGGTCTACAACAGTCGAATAAATGGATTTTAACGTAACAACCGAGTAGCTAATGCGGTCTGGAATCACACACGTGACCAACTATTAGCATATGTGAGGCCAATTGAAGATGTTAACGATGAGAAAAAGTCAAACTTCCGTGTGTTAGCTAGTAGGCGAAGACTCCTCCTGGTAGCGGGGTTTCCCCCCGGAGCGCAAAAACAAGCAGCAGAGGAGACTCGCCTCAAGATAAACATTACGTCGGACTAAATCACGCCTCAACAAGTGCTTTACTTACTCTCCATGACTGCGTCCAGGTGTGGAAAGTCGCTCTCTGGTAATCTCTCGGACGAGCTTGTCCGTGTTTTCAGTCCTTCTCGCAGGAGACGTTGCTGAGGCGCAGCGACGTGAAAACTTCTGACAGACACCAGCACGAGGCTCCTCCCACTTGATTCTGCGCCGCTGTCAAGCTCGACTTGTGATGATGCATCACTTCCGGTTTGAGCCAGCGCGAGAATATTTGCGGTCATGAGTTTTTTTTTTGCGCAATCTGCTGGACAAGTCAGATTGGTTTGGTGACAGCGAAAAAAATGGAAAAATACCAGACGCTTGAGAGAAAACATCGGCAAGACGTTAGGCTTGCCATTTCATTTTTTAATCAACTTTATTATCGCTGTTTCGTAATTATTTATGTACAGAAAGTTTGCAGAACTCCTTCGTGGGTTGTGGAACATGATTGCAAATTTTCAATCAAAATGTTTCGTTTTTGTTAAAATGTTTAGTTACTCTGAGGTTAGATTTACAGTTTGTTTGTTTGTCTGGTATTCGGCCCATTGGTATGGATTCAGGCTTCTGAGTCAGAGCTTTTTCAAGCATCCTATTTGAGAATTTCCACTCTGGCCATGGAACGTCTCGGAGTTTTTGACACCGAAAGAACGATATATGTACGTATATCAGCGAATTTAATGCCATTATTTTGCAAAGCGCGCTGCTTCCGGTCATTGTCTTTCCTCTTGACGCAACGCTACTCTGCTGTCGCCTCCCCCAGGAGAGTGCGGAAATACCCAAATGACGCATTGAGAGTGGGAGAGTCCAGACCAAAACATATGGAGCTATTTACCATCATTTCATCCAGAGATGAAGATCACGTTACCAAACGTGTTGGTAAACACAGTTCATTTGTGGGTCGCACAAAGCTACCACACACGCAGAAATATTCCCTTCATCCTCCCCATGTTTCCAAACTGCTGCAGGACTTTCCCCAGACATGGATGTTACCCCTGTCCAAAGTTCAGATACGGAGACTGAACCTCAAATGACTGAGGTCCTCAGCTCAGAAGCTCAGAGACAACCACTTGGTCAACGAAACTAATCTCACATTAGTGAGAAGAGTTGGTGGTAGCTGTAATACATACATCAGTGACTGAGAACAGCAGTCTTGACAATAAAAAACATCTGTCAAATAAACAGTTAACAATTTTGGACGATTATTTATTGAAAACCAGCAGTCGTCGTTAAACACCCGACATGTTGGGTGAGGAATCAGAACGTTGTCTCCATTTGTTGCTTCACAACAAAGAAAAAAAAAAAACCAAAACAAAACCTTATGCTACAGAAGGACAAACCGTTTTAATTTGAACATTACACAGAAGAGAGAGAGAGAGAGAGAGAGAGAGAGAGAGAGAGAGAAAGAAAAACAGGTGTCAGAGGGAGAACGGAAAAGAAAAGAGTTGTCAGGTTTTGTTCCAAAAGTTGTCTATTTTGTGGGTTGAACAATGTTGAATGACTGTCATCATCTTTCTTCATCGTTTCTTTGGAGGCTGAGCTGTGCGCGGAGGAGTGACGGGCCGGCCCGAGTTCATCCCTCCATACTGGTACTTGGCTTTCTTCTCAGATGGCTTCAGGATCTGGGGGGACACCATCATCTATCACTGAGGGCTCACGGCAGCAGAATGAGGTGACCGCTTTCATTACTGCAACAACCTCGTGGTCCGCGAACTAAACTGACTGGCAAACTTGAACATGGAGTATTCTGCAGTTGCTCATTATAACCACCAGAGGGAGGTCTCGCTTGAGCTTGAAGACAGACTCCGCTCAAACGAGGACGTCCTTGCACCAAGTTTTATTTTGAACAACTTTTCAGTATCTCTTATCTTACTGAGAGACAACATATGCATCATCTAGACAAATGATATTTTCACAATTGTGTCTGTCTTCCACTGAGTTGACACCAAGCCGCACATCAACATGCAGTGACCCGTCTTCATGACAAAACTAGTGGCGATATGGTTGTTTTATACAAACCAACCGTACCTGGAAGGAACACATCAGGGTCTCGTCCACACTCATCATGCCGCCGGCGTTGTCAAACTCTCCGCAGTAGTTTGGAGCGGAGAATAAAGTGACCAGCTGACGCTTGGCAAAGAATTCGTAACCGTCTTCTACCACCTGGGGGCGTTGCACACACGCAAGTCACACAGTTAGAACAGTCTATACAGATAAACCTCGTGCGTGTTTACAGACGTCTGCTAGTGCGAGCCAGACCTGGTGCGCTCTGCAGATCAGGTCCAGGTCGTGGCGGTTCAGGAACTTGCTGACCACATCCGCGCCGAAGGTGAACGAGACACCACGGTCGTTCTCCCCCCACCCTTGCACGTCCTTGTCAGGGTCTGACCAAAGGAGGTCACACAGGAGTCCTAAGCACCAGAGATTAAAAAAAAGGGGTGAATTAATTGAACCAATCAGCAACACACTTGTGCTTGTGTCTAAAATCCAGACGCTCCTGCACTCCGTCGCATGAACACCTTATACGGTCGTGCAGGTTTAATGAGCTCAGTAAAAGAGGCTTACAAAACACTGGAAGATGCTCCACAGAACAGGCATTAGATCATCATTAAGTTTCAAAGGTTTTTTAGGAAGTGAAGCTTCTTAACTTTCTTGTGCCAAACATGAAGCTCTCTCCTCGTCACATAAATAGAGGGGAAAATGATCTTCAATTACAGTTCACCTTCCACAGACATCTTGTATCCGATTGTGGGGAGAGGTGGGGGGGACAACATGCTCTCCTCGTGGGGACCTTTTGCCGGTCCTCACAGGTCCACAACCCAAATTTGAGGATGAAGATTTCGAAATATCTGGGTTATTATAATTTGGTTAGTCCTGGTGGAGGTTAGCCATGTGTTTTGGATGGTTAGGTTTAGGATCAGAGGCTGGGGAAAGCTTTATGTCAAAGAGAAACATATCACAATGTCCCCACAAAACTCACAAACTCTTCTTCAAAAAGTGAGTCTGAACCTACACATATGTGACAAAATTTATTTAAAGTATATGATTGGAGAAAAAAAAAAAGCTGGCATGAGGTCGGGACATGCCATAGCTTTTTTCAGCAGCCACACCTTGAGTGATGCTTGACTAAGAATGAGATCTGATGGGTCACATGTACTGTATGTACAGACAGCTGTCAAAACTCCACTTCAGATCTGAGACATGCATACCTGTGTCAGGAACGTCTGTGGGTCTCATGATGCGCCGGATCTGCTCCATGGACTGCAGGTCAGGTGACAAACCTGCAGTGTTAAACACATGCAGTGACTGGAGAGTTTAAACCGAGTTTCCTAACTTGTAAAAAAAAATAGTCGGACCTCCATGACAGCAGAAGATCTTCTCGTCCACGATGGCAGCAATGGGTAGACAATTGAAGCAGTCTGTGAAGGTCTTCCAGAGTTTGATGTTGAATCTGCGTTTACCTGTGTGGTGGACGTCAGGGTTTTACAACGTGTAACATGCCCCTTCAGTGAGGTGGAGTTGAGAGCACTCACACTCGTCATAGAAGCCGTAGATGCGGTTGATGGAGGCACACTCATGGTTGCCCCGCAGAAGGAAGAAGTTCTCTGGGTATTTGATCTTGTAGGCGAGCAGCAGGCAGATGGTCTCCAGCGACTGCTTCCCTCTGTCCACATAGTCGCCCAGGAACAGGTAGTTGGCCTCTGGGGGGAAGCCACCGTACTCAAAGAGTCGGAGGAGGTCTGTGTACTGGCCGTGGATGTCACCTGGGGAGCGTTGACCAGGAACAAGATCAGAAGACGTTGACAATGATGATGATACTACTACTACTGACCACAAATTTTGAGAGGAGCCTCCAGCTCCAGGAGGATGGGCTGACTGAGGAAGATCTCCCGGGACTTGATGCAGAGGCCGCGCACCTCAGCCTCCGTCATCTGGACGATCTTCCCAGGTCGACATCCTCGCACTGGTGAGCAAAGAACACACAGAAGATGCTGGGTGACCTTTGACGTCTGCAGGCAGGAGTAAGAACTAAACGAGTCAAGTGTAAAGCAGCTCAAGGCTGAATCAGATTCCATCTCTGACTCCTCTCCTGACTCAGTCATACAGTCCATCAGGAGTTTTGACTCAAGCAATACTTGCGTGTGTGACTCGAACAGAATTCAGAATCCACAAGCGACCATGATGACTCAACTGAGACCTCTCTCCCCAATGACTCAGACTGATATGTTGAACCTCACAGTAGTAGCCTGAACCCAGTTCAGTCTCCGCCAGTGTTGACCTGACACCATCTCTGATTACTAGTCTTACTCAGACCCACGTCGACTGAGAGAATTAAGAAAAACTCCCATATGAATCCAGACTCAGGCTACCATTTAGTCTTAAGATCCGTAGATTGCAAATACTTCCACGTTCTCTGACATCTCAGTGAGAAGTAGGGCGCCACCTAGGTGAGAATTCCAATTAGAGATCTTTGAGGTGACACATACATAACCCAAGTTTGGCCACAACCATCTTTCCAGTCCTGGTATTGCTCAGTGACTTCGGGAAGTAGGTCAAGGTTTCTGTCAGTCGACACCGTGGCAACGCAACAGAAACCCAAGTGTCTGACAACTGTCATTGGATGTGTAAATCTCTGATAGATTGAGAGGAATCCCGGCGTTCCAGACTGTGAAGTCTACTTTACTACAGAGGGAGAACTTGCTGAATGGTCATGCTGCTCTTCACCTGCAGCCTTGACTGGAAAACTGACTGGTGAGTGGCACCGTGTGCAACATGATCCTTCATGGCTGTGAGTGCACAAGATAAATATTTAGCAAGTCTGGCTCACAACAGCCCTACAACACTCATGTCTGACTGAAAGGATAAATTAGGGCTAAATTTAACCCCAAGCAGGGATAACATTTCCATTGACACAACCAATATCTAGGTTCCTTTTACCCTGCAACATCCCTGACTTATAGCATAGGTCAGACGCCTTCATGTGACCCTCAAGGTCCAGACTCTGGTAACCCTCCTGCACATGCCATGGTAAGGTTTACACAAACACATTATAGTTGTGAACACTTGGTTCAAGTGGTGCCTTATGTTAGCCACATCCACCCCAACCGTTATCACATGCAGTTTTTATTTATAGATGTAACTGTAGCCTCGGGCTGGTAATTAGCAAAGACCATAGTGAGCAGGTGGTGTGTCAAAGCTGCATGGGAAAGTGATACTTCGGGGAGTTGACAGTGTTAGTTAGCTAGATTTGCGACAAAAATGTGTGGAAGACAACAAAAACAGAGTGCTTGTTTGCCCCCTGACATGTGCTTTGAATGCCAAGTAAGTGATTTCACAACCCTGACTGTGATGCGTTAGCAGGTCTGACAACAGACTGGACTGACATAGGACACAAGCACACACATCCCAGGGAGGGATCCCCTTTCATCACTTGGTGAAGTTGAGGGAAAAACCTGAAAAACACACTTGTATTTTGTCACACAATGCCTCTGACGCACACAGCCCCAGTGACCTTGGCTTCAGATCATACCACTCCGGGGGTGAGGGGAGGTATCCCAGCATCCTCTGCTCTGTCACCACTGCACTGCAGCTACCCACTCAAGAGAACTGGAGGGTGAGAATCTGAGTGAGTGGTGCCCACCCCTCTTCTCACCCACACATCTCAATACCATGGCAACCAAAGCCGACCAATTTGCAGCCTGTGAAGGTATTTCAGAGCGGAGCCACTGTTGCATCTCAGGAGAGAGAAGCTGATCTGCAAATACAGCGGCCTCATCAGCACCGGCCCACAGCCTGCATTACAATGCCAACAGCACAGCCTCCTTCTACTAACCAGTCTCAACCAGTTTGTAGAGTTAACAATTTAAGATGCAATGTGTGGCTGAAATACACAAGGGTGACATTTTGTTAGGGCAACAATTGACAAGCTCTTGTAACAGATGAGAAAGCCCTTGGACATATGAACATACCCTTCTGTTCATTCCTGGAACCGACAGAGTCGAGTATCTCCGCACAACAGCAAGATCACGTTTACTGGCAAACTGTGACCTGCCAATTCTGCACCAAACACTTCAGTGCTTGGATACATTAGGAAATAGAGCGGCGGATAAAAGTTTCAAACGCCTCATGCAATCGAATATGTGCAAATGGCAGGACTGAAGCATTAATTTCAGGATGTGATGATTTATTTTATAGGTTTTGAAAACATTTTTTCTTGTGAGATATATATGTATATTTACTTTTCACATTGGAGATGAGCCATTCAGTAATTATCAGTTCCAAAACAAATGTCCATACACATTGGAAGTCACACTTTTCGTCTGCATTACAGTCATTGCCGTCAATCATCTATATCAGCTTGGAGAAACCTGATATTTTAATATATCCATGGTACCTGGTACACCTTTGTAACCCATCACAGCCTGTTTGACATAAAACCTGTGGTCGGACATCTCTAGCGCTTCAAAATCTTACTTGGACTCGAATATAAATAAGGCCTGAACACAATGTGATCACAGCAGGATCGAAGTCCAAAATAGGGAAGGGCAGATTAACTTCACGAGGGCATTAAAACCGTGTAAACTTTCTTGAGGAATTTAATTTAATTGCATTTGCACTGATTCGCATACAGGCAAGAACATCAATTTTATCAGGCATCTCTGTTGCACAAGGATATTCTCCTCTGAGGAGTCGTGTTTGACCTCTCCTCCTACTTTTGTTTATCTTTAGGTGGCGTTCTTGGCTGAGCCTGTGATTCTGGGTCACCGCCTCTCTCCACCTCCCTGGTTAACTCTGCTGACGTCAACTCTGACTCAATCTCTGGCTCGTCGGCTGCACATTCCTGCAGCTTAGAGCTTCAGACTCTGGGCAGGTCTGGCTGTAAATTAAGCGGATGAATCCGACAAATGCAATAAATATCTGTCCTTTGTGAGGTTTTAAAATACAACCATCATCCAGCGGGGGAGCGGCTGTGCATTCTCTACACCTGTCATCTTTTCTTTGTCTCATGAAATGACTGCATTGTGCAACAAAACTATAGTGCTTAACATATTGGAATTGGATGCATATTAATAAAAACTAACATACTGATGCATGTTTGTGACTCACTTCTAAATCTCTACTCGTCTACTCTCAGCAAGGTTAAATGAAACTCAGGACAAAACAGTACTTCAACAGCATAGAACTAGTGGCCATCTTCTCTGCATTCCCACAGCGAGCAACACTTGGTGTTTCCAGTCAGCATAATGCACATGGTCTGAACGGCTAACACATCAAGGTCCTTCACTCTTATGAGGAAGGAAAGTTGTTTCGGCTCTTACACAGACCTGGATTTTCAATCAAACAATTCAGAAAAATCATTTCACCTTTTGAGTTTTTCCTCAGGTTGTTTTTTAATAGACAATACAGGGCTGTGCAGCAGTTTCTGTTCATTATTAGACATCCACATCAAATGTTCAGGAATGGGTGATCGAAAATGTCCCATTAAACGCTGCCATCCAGCGATAACGAAAAAAAAAAAATCATGACATTCATTGTCTCAGAGCCCCAATGTTCTAGGATGTTACTACAGTAACTAGCAAGTACAGCATCTGTTCACACTATAACTGGAATCCATCTCCAACATCAACAGACATGGACGTGTGAGAAGACTAATGCTCTGGGTTGTTTGTAACTTAGTGGCGACTTGTGAAAGACATGCCGGAGATGTTGGGTTAACATTTCCAGCAAGACCAACATTTGTTGTGACTTGATGACTAGTTTTTTTTTTCGTGAGAATGTAGTGGCAGCACTGCAGGTAAAGCAGCATGTGCTGATCGCTGATCTGCACCAAGTGAGACAACCGTATCTGAAAGCTAATAGAGTCTCAGTATTATACTACTGTCGTTATAGAGTTTCGTGAATTGAAAACGCTATAAAAGCGAAGATCATGAACAAAAGCTTTTTGCTGCATTCAATGCACAGCATAACATGGTTTGCGCTTTTAAAAACTTTAATTTAACATCCATTAGCGCAATCTTTTAGTCTCTCCATCATGGAAGTTTAGGTTACGACATAATATTGTATAACATGGTGCACCAGATGATGCAAAAAAATTACACCAACTAAATATTTTGTCTGTAATTAAACCAAATTCATCTTTTAAAGTAACCAACCCTATAAATTATACATTTATTAACTACATGGAATTGAATGCGATTCAAAAATATAACCAGTTCATCACTCCTGAGAAGACCCAAGGCCACATTAGTCATATATCACTGTGATCTCTACTTGGCTCACCTAAAGCCAGACAGACTACTGTAGTTACTGAACAGCACGAACAGAAACAAACTGTTCAGCACAAAAGGGCGTCAATAGCTGGTTTCATCTCCAGTTCTGGATCCCTGAAAGCACAATGGCGTCACTGTTTATAGAATCAAAATACAGCTGATTCAGCAGAAGAATTAGCCAAATATTTGGGAGGATCTCAGGCTCTGCCAAACCCACTATTGTACTGAAACCAGAACACAGCGCGGTTACGAAATACTGCTGCTGAGTGTGTGAGCTCTTGATCATAGCAGACAAACGCTGTTCCCAAATACACCCAATCATTTCAGTCATTTGGACTAGAGCTCAGAAGACTTTAACTATCCAAAAATGTGTTTCAAGATACCATTCTGGGTCAAACCTTTTGGTTTATTTAAAGAATGCATTAGAGGGTAAGAGATGAGTGAATTAGTGACAGATTGTGAGTCGCAGGCTTGACCATAAATGGGCGTCAGAGCATGAGGGGAGGAGGAAGTTGGCTGTCGGGACATAGCGGGAGAGCTCCAGGCTGGTGGTATCTGATGGAGTGGGAGAACCAGACCAGCAGGGTTTTCAAAAATGTACACATTTTCCAAACACACAAGACACTGTCAAAGATGTAAAAATAAAATCAATAAACCTTCAGATTACTCAGGGGAGGAGTGCGCTGGGGTAGTTATTAATGCTACATTACTAGTTGTTGCTTACACCAGTCTTAACTTAACTTCAAATATTAATGTATTTGGAAAGGGTTAACATCTTTGGCAGCTCTGTCAGTAGCTGACAAGAAGGTACAGACACACTTTCCTTGTCACCAACTGCCTCACACAGCTACAATCGAAATCCAAACTAAAACACAATCAGTGACGTAATGAACACTGTTCCACACCTCGTGCCGTTGTCACACCACAACACTCATCCAGGGCTGGTCACTACCAAAAAACAAAAAGCATGATTTATTTATAACCATTTGTAATTTCAGTTGAAGGTGTCAAATGTATAAAAAATAAATAAATAAACAAAAACCACCAGGTTGAAAAGTCAAGCTACAAAGTTTGGTATTTTTTTGAGTTCGGAGCATGAAGAAAAAAAAACCTTCTAGCCTCAAGTAGAGGTTCAAAACAACAGTTGGAATACATGGCTATAAAAAAAAAAAAAAGCTAAATCTAGTGAACAACTTCCCGACTCTGGCATTCATAGATACGTCTCTAATGGCTGAGGCATTGGTGCATTCAGACAGCTATGACGGTGCATGCTTAAGCATCCGACATTCAGCCAGGCCTTTTTAGGTCTTCAACAACATTTTTTCCAGCAGCGCAACAGCTCAGTGCCCCTCGTCCACGCAGTGTCCATGGAAAACTTTGACCCCTTCATTTTGAGGAACACAGAGTCGCTCTGGAAGGGTGATCCCAGATCTACTGAGCAGCCATTTCTGCCTTGGCATTCTCACTACTTGTTTTGTTCGCATTAGAGTGGCAAGGGAGAAAGGCGGTCTTTGTGAGGCTGAAGAAAGGTTCAAACTGCCAGGGGAGGCTTGGTCGTGAGGAGAGAAAGTGGGCGAGACGACGAGGGGGTGAAAATGCAAGAAATGTCAGTGTGGGAGAAACTCAGTAGTTGAAGAGGTGGGCAGCGTTCGAGAGTGGAAGGATGCCTATTTATATATTCGACTGAGTGTCAGTGCAGCTGAAAAGTGGTTGGTTGGTGCCAGGGGGTGAAAGTTCCGACGCACAGGCTCCGCCATTGTTGTTTCCATAACAGAGCTCCACGCCAGTAGACAGACATGCAGCGCAAGTCGTGCACATTCAACAAAAACGCTCATGTCAAGTGCACATGAATGAGACCAACAGAGGCTCAGGGCCAAACTGCTCACCATTATATGTTGGTACCGAGCAGCCGTCTAAAAAAGTTTTTTTATACCCACAACTTGCATTCTCTCACACAAACTCGCCAGACAAAATTACTCCTACGTATTGCACTTATAGTGTAATAAACATCAGCTACATTTTAAAGCACAGTCTATCAAGGAACCAATATTTTAACACGTTTATCAGATTCTCATGTGGAATTCACTTGCCCTGGCAGACAATTCCAAACAAACTGATCAGCACTGTACCCAGATAATGTAAGTAATTTGAAGTCAAGTGTAGAGCAGGGCACATTAAAAACAGCCACTTGTAATTTGAGACAAAATTACCAGGGCATCTTTTTCCTTTCCGTTTCGCCGTTCCACACTCCAACAGTAGTCGGGAACATTGTACATGTCCAAGTAAATCAGAACATGTTGTTGAAGTTTGAAGAGAGAGTATGACTTTAAAGCATCTCAAAAAGAGAAACGGCTTCATCATAAGAACAGGACAGCATGCACTGATACAATTGTAGGATCTGGATGAGCCCATTGATGACTTTACTGATAGAGCGATTCTTTTTTTAGAATAGTTTTTTTCCAGTTTCCCTTACATGAATCATGCATATTAAGTTATTAGAAAATGATGCTCTCTCTCGACCGGAACACGGTGGTTTGCTCTCTCCAGGTTGGTGGAGAGTTCTTGCCTTAAGTGGCGGAGTTTAAGTATCTCGGGGTCTTGTTCTCGAGTGAGGGAAAAAGGGAGCGTGAGATTGATAGACGGGTTGGTGCAGCGGCAGCAGTGATGCGGTCGCTGTATCGGACCGTCGTGGTGAAGAGGGAGCTGAGTCACAAGACGAAGCTCTCGATTTACCGATCGATCTACGTTCCCACCCTCACCTATGGTCACGAGCTTTGGGTAGTGACCGAAAGGATGAGATCGCGGATACAAGCGGCTGAGATGAGTTTCCTCCGCAGGGTGGCTGGGCGCACCCTTAGAGATAGGGTGAGGAGTTCGGTCATCCGGGAGGAGCTCGGGGTGGAGCCGCTGCTCCTCCACATCGAGAGGAACCAGCTGAGGTGGCTCGGGCATCTGATCCGGATGCCCCCTGGACGCCTCCCTGGGGAGGTGTTCCGGGCATGTCCTACCGGGAGGAGACCCCGGGGAAGACCCAGGACTCGCTGGAGAGATTATGTCTCCGGTCTGGCCTGGGAACGCCTCGGGATCCCCCGGGAGGAGCTGGAGGAGGTTTGTGCGGACCGGGAAGTTTGGGCTTCCTTGCTCCGAATGCTGCCTCCGCGACCCGACCCCGGATAAGCGGCAGAAGAAGGTGAAGGTGAAGGTGAAGAAAATGATGCTGCATGTCTGTTTAATTATCCTGAGCTTTCAGCCACATTGCATTTTAATGTTGAAAAATGTAAAAAGGCTCATTTCTTATGCCTTAATAAGACAAATCCCAAGCGCTGCTTACACTTTGACACAGAGCGACACTTTAGTACTAAAAATGAGTAGTTACCTCATTCATCACAGTATTTCCACAGGGGTAAAGAGACTCAATGCTGGTTAAAAAGAGAAAAGAAAAACTTTGGCTGAAGAGCAAGACAACCATTGAGGTTCATGGATGTGATAAAGGAGGACATGAAGAGAATCGGCATGACCAGGGTGGATGCACAAGGTTGAGGAGGAGGAGGCTGACGTGATGTGACAATCTCAGATGGGAAATGAAGGCAAAGAAGTAGTTGCATTACATTTGCATTTATCAGGGGGAATTGAGTGTGTGTGTGTACACCTGGTTTCCCCTCACTTGTGGGGACCAATTCTTGACAAAAGACCTCCTCTTTGGTGCCTTATACCTTAGTGGGGACCATTTAGACAGACCCCACAAGTCCAAGCCTCAGTTTGAGGATGAAGACATCAAAATAACCAGGTTATTATAATAAGGCCTAAGTTTTGGTTCAGAGTCCTGGTTAAGGTTAGCCATTTGATTTGGAGTGTTAGGTTTAGGGTGAGAGGCTGCCTGTGTGACTGGTTTATCTATTCATATAAAGGACCAATTCTAGGAAAAACATTTGGCTGAGTTGCAACAGTTATGCTAAACTAAGTTCAGAGTTCTGATTAGGACAGAAATTCAAACATTTGTGGTGCGAGATGTGCAAATGAATGTGCATGTGACTGGTATTAAATAATTAAACATCTCAAGATCTATAATTTCAGATCAGTGATGACATTGTCATTCAAGCAGCCAACAGCACCATCACTAAAACACTTTTTAAGACTGTGGTTATGAGCGCAACATGTCACTGTTTCACGGTTTCTTAAATTAAATAAAAGTTGAAGTGAGCTTACTGTATTTGAGCGTATTATATTGAGTGTGATTTACTTGTCATTTGCAGGAAATAAACAACCTCCTGCTGCATGGAGAAAAACTGCTGGGTAGACTATTGTGGGGGAAAGAAGTACAGCCATTTGGCAAATGTATTTGCCTGTAAAGCAAAAACAAATGGGGGAAACTCCGGAAAAACAACTTTTCCATAGCAGGCACAATCAACACCATTCCACTGTGGTGTAGATTGTGGTGCTACAGTGTGTCTCTCCGCCACCTGCAATGGACAGACAAACAAAGGGCCTGTTGTGGCTGAAGTCTGCACAAGCATGGGCTTAGAAGGGGCATAGTAGAAATGCTATCATGACAACAAAATGAGTGGTAGGGGAAAAGAAACACCAAACTAGCTTGATGACATTTGCACTATCATCAGCAAAAAAGTGAAACTCACCTTCAGTCAACAAACTTGTGTGCAAGCAATTGGAATGATGTTGCTGACTTTTGTTCACCTTTGCTATTTTTAGACATTCTATGTCTCTGTAAATTATTTGAACCCTAAGACAGTCCATGGCAGGGGCTCATCTGTGGCAAACAAAATAAACCGAAATACACACTTTGGACAGCAGGACTACATAAACAAGGTACCCATATAATTCCACCACAGTAGGACTGGAAATCACTCGCGTCCTCAAGTTGACTGTCAAATCATAAACGAACCCGTTGGATCTAAAAACAAAAGCGTGAAATCATAGTGAAGGTGCAATAGGACATTGTAGCATCGGAAAGTCAACATAAACTCTAACATTCAAGGCCAGTCTAAACGCATGGAGAGCACGACGACTATAGACAAGCAGAAAGGTAACACAACACAGGTCCTTTGACACAGAGGAAGCATCACTAGTTGAAAGAATATCTTTTTATCGTCCTGTATCTTCAAGCTTTTGTGACCTTCAAACACGCAAGTGGATCAGTGCTCATTCCTCAAACCCTAACATGAGAGGTTTCCCCCTCACACTAGACTGCTGTCACAATGTTTATCATCATCAAAGACAGGTTCTGTTGCTTCCACTAAAGCTCATCGAGTGGAGAAAGCGTTTCTCAATCTCAAAACATTCAGCTCTGCCTTCGAACTATCTCACGCATCTCGGACCCACACACATGCATCATGTTGCCTGCAAGTTGTTGCCTCAAAGACATGCTTCACCTCACTCTGATTTATTTATCAGAAAGAGAAGTTCCCAGGACACTGAATCACTGCTACTCAGTGACAATGTTCCACTGGTTCTACCACCCCAGCATGCCAACATCTTCAGATGCCACATAGCACTGACTCATCTCCATGAAGAGGCAGACCAGAACCTCCAACACACCAACACAAACTACCAACCCAAAGATGATGATGATTATTATTATTATTCTCAAAACCTCTGTTATTGGTTGCTATAATGACACTTGGACAAGGCAGGTGTATGTCGAAAGACAACAAGCTAGGATTTTGCATTAATCACTGACTGAGGAAGCAACATACACGTGCATCAGATTCAGGTTTCTCAAGTTCTCAAGAATTAAATTTGCATGTGCGCCACTTTGAGCAAGTAAGATCTTTGAGTTCTTCCTGGTGAACCAGGATTTGGACTTGAGTGATCGAGAGAACACTGAAGGTATTGGACAATTGATGAAGTGTCAGTAATAAGTGGCTGAGTGTTTTACTCGTCGCCCGGCACTGAGTGCACGTCTGTGTGTGTTCATGTCACTCAGGCTGATTTCTAAAGGGACAGCTGTGCCTGTTGACATTTAATATGAGAACGGGGATCTTCTATGTGGTTGTAGCGCAAAGATTGTTGAGGGGGCGTTAAGGATTCAAAAGTGAACTTTGAACGTCTACATTGTTTACTTTTATATTGGAGCACAGTTTTACTGACATCTATGTAATGGAAGAGCAAAATTGGATGGCTAAGACACATGGAAGGTCAGTCAATCATTTTGGCAAATCTAAATAATATGCTTCAGACAACAGGCAAGATTAAGTGTCTTTGCTTAAATTTAAACGCTGATAAAGAAGAAAAAAAATGTCCAAGTAAAAACATGACACACACACATTATATATATATATATATATATATATATATATATATATATATATATATATATATATATATATATATATATATATATATATATATATATATATATATATATATATATATATATTATTCTTTGAATTGGAATTGGATCTCAAGGATTTATGTCAATGGCAAGAGGTTTCAGCCGGAAATTGTGAGGGGGGAAAAAATAAAATAAAATAAAATAAACAGTTTCTCAAAGTATGAAAACAAGTACATGACTCAAGTAACTTGCCATCATTGCATTAAAAATAAATTATTATTTAATGTGGACTCCAGCACATGCCTACAGAGACTTGCAAATATTTGAACAGCTTAATGTGTCTTGATAACTATGGTGATGCCCAAATAAAAACACACACTCAGTAAACTGCAGATAACAAATGACTATTACGTAACCACCGCTTGTCAATACAGATGATTGACCGACACCGACATGTTGACCACATCAGCAAGTACTGGAGTGGATCAGGATATGGACGGTTGGTCATATTTTGATGCTATTTTAAAAGGAGCGGTCCAGTCGGTGGAAATCAAGAAAGCAGCTGTAGACCATAATGGAACCACTATTTACCAGATCGAAGAAAGTTCACCAAACATAGCTCAACAAACCAATAATACGGGTTCCTGGGCCCACGGTTATGTTTCTTCGAACGACCAGAGGTAACTTTCGATCATCATCAGCTTCATGAACGGCCATGTAGAGGCGATTTTCGAGCCGAGAATCTCACTGTAATAAAAGGGTGTGACAGAAGCATTCCCAAATATGATCGTCAGGGTTGAGACCGATTGTTTAAAAACGTGCAGTTCCTAAATAAACACTTGAGCAAAACAAGCATCCAAACATATATGACACAGTCAACTGGGTGTATCACCGCCCCGCAACTCCTAACACCAAACTCCCATTGTAAACACAGCCGTCTCAAACGCAATTGAGCCGCTGTCATTTCCATAGTAAACCGGGCGCAGTATCAGGCTCTGCTCGATCAAACCGTCATCCTACAAATGCACTCGGCTCGACGCCGACTATGTTTTTGTAAGAAATGTCAACTTGAAGAAGGCTCGCGTTCCCAGTTAGTAACCGTCCAAACAGTTGCCAGAAAGCCTCGGTTCAAACACACAGGGGTTTTTGAAGACAGGGAAACTTAAATGTAACTTGTTTATCAGATCGATATGGGAATATTTTAAACAAAGAGTGGCATTTAAAGATCTATGTTGATCCTGACGGTGGAGACATTTTGGGCTAGGTCTGGCTACTACTGTGTCACTCCGCCTCATGACGAGTACCAACACAGCCCCAGCTAACAAGTTTTCATTCGCTTTAACAATTCATACGGACATGAAGTGCAAGAAGTAAACGCCAGGAAAAATGCTGACACACAGGTAGGGCATACCGCATATGAAGAAAACTAAACGTGGACTAATGTACGCCGTTCGCCGGAACTACTTCTTTAGCAGTCCTAGCTACAATGAGAAGAACTGAGAAGAAACAGGCTACAGTGGAACAAGGAAAGCCATTCGTTTCTCACGTACCCTCCAAAAGCCTGGAAATCAGCGAGTCCACGTCCAACTCCCCCTCCGCCATTTCTGTAACGTAGCAGTGGCCGCAGCAGGCTGGAGCAGGCTGAGCAGGCACCGCCTCTCCCCAGCGTAACCAAACGCACCACCTCCGAAAAGTGCGAGCGAGACTCCCTTTTACGGTAATGGTGACGCCTTTACGTGAGACTCGGAATTTTCAGAGGTACACACAAACGCTCTCTGCATTTACGTGTTGAGTGAATACATGCTATACGTTCCTGACATTTAAAATAGGTTTAAGTTTATGGGTGTAGTGGCTGTGGGCAGTTTCTCGGTGCAGCCAGAGTAGAGAGACTCTTCGATTTGGTGACCTCATCGTCTTGATCAGGGGTGAGCGGGTCCAGCAGTCCGGCGGTGTCGGTCGTGGACGAACATGAGATCCGCAATCACTGCACGGCCCGGTCATGAGGAATTGGCAGAGCCAGCGGGCGGGTTTCAATATATTCAGTGTTGGAGGAATGCCTGGGTGGGAGGAGGCCCCAGGGCAGACCCAATGGAGGGGTCGTGTAGTACTAATGTCAAAATCAATACAACATCGTGCTGTGAAAACTCATTCAACACATTTCATTTGACACCAATGTATCTAAATACTGAAGAATTCACTGAAGAGTAAACATAAATAACAGGTCCGAGGGGAATAAAAACGCAAGTTATTGTATCATTACAGAATATTAGAACCATTACAAACTATCGCTTTATTACACCCGGTACTACAGCACCGCCTGTTGGTTAAATGCGAGAAGACAACATTCCATAAAACATTTGCGATTCACATGAATAACCGTTATTGAAGCATATGAGCGGTTGAAGGGCATTGGAATTTAGTACGCATCACTTTCATTGCATCTTCAACAGTCTGTTGTCGGGGGACATCGGAGGGCCACAGCCACAGCCTGTGGAGGAGTGGAGGTATGTAGTGCAGCCTGACTTGATGTCTAAATGTACATGGATGAATGCACACCTTCGGAGGTTGGGTTCAACTTCTTAGGACCGTCTAGCCAAATATCTAACACTAACCAGGACTCTCGTAATAATAACTCAGTATTTTTAAGTCTTCATCCCCAAATTAAGACATGGAATTTTGGGGTCTGGCCAAATGGTCCCCACAATTTGTGCCCACAAGTAAGAAGTGACAGTTCATACACGATACGTGCCAGTTATTCGAGTGGTGTTCAGCCTGTGTTTTGAGTGGAACGCCTTTACATCCATGTGGATGATTTTTTTCGTGACTATACTCTCATTGGAAATGACTGAAACTGACCTTGTTCATGGCGTCGCACAGGACATCCCTGGGCACAGTCTTCCACGCAAGAGATGATTAAACACACATCAAATGAGTTGGTTTAATTTTCTGTTTTAGCCTTTACATTAATTCCAACTACATGCAAAACATCCCTTCTTTCTCCAACACGTTAGCTGATGAAAATGAAACAACTGAGGGAAAAAAAAGACAAAAGACCTGCACTGCTCCGTCCAAACCTGCCAGCAGGGTCAGCACTTAAGGCAGAAAAGTAGCAATTTCAAGTAAACATCAACAATGGTGCCACAGCAAGTTAGAGATGAATCATACATTCCTTCCCCCAAAATTTACACAGCCCCCTGTGATTTAAATGTTGCTAAGCTGCATGTAGATCCCCACACAATCATATACTTGAACACATTAACAAAATGGACAAAACAAAAAGGACAGAATCTTTGTTCAGATAATTATTCCATTCGAGTTGAGTGAAAGCAGCCATTCCACCACACGAGGGGAGAGCTTAAATGAAAGACACATTGTCCTGATGGGCCATAACATCTGTAGCTCTAAACACTTTCAAAGATGTGCTGACAGAGCACAGGCCACTGCAAACCATGAGCCCTCCTGACAGCATCAAAGGCTACGTTTATATTTTGGGTCACACTACCATTGAGTCCTGTGTTCTGTATTCAGTTTGGTCTCAGTCTTGCCACCCTTCTTTGGTCTCTGGTTTTGTGATCTTGATGAAAACACAACAGCCAGCATATTTGAAAAAAAAAAAAAGTCATTTAAAGTTAGCAGTTTATCATTTCATTTGCTCGCAACCCCACGTTGAATTAACTCATACCCCTGAAATTTACAAAGTAATTGCCACAAAGAGCTGTTGTTTTGTTCCACGTTCACTCACATGCAAAAGATTTTGTGATGTAATTCCTATGCAGTGCAGCTCAAGTGTATAGATAGAGCAGCCAATTCATAAAACAAATCCCATGCAGACAGTCCAGACTGGACTTGTGTGATTATTGAGCCAAGTCAGTACAGTACCCCCCCCCCCCTAAAAAAAATAATACTTGAAACAATCGGCGGGTGAAAATATTGATTAAACAAAAAGAAAGTTTACTTACAAAAACATGGCGTGAAGCAAGCCGAAAAAAAAAAAAAAAAATCTTACATTAACAATTATAAGCTTCCTCTGTCAGCCCTTTGTTCTGTAACAAAATGCATTCTGATCTGTGGAAAAAAAAACCATTAAAACTTAATGTCCATCATGAAAACAAATGCACATGAGCACATACATGACAGTTGACTATCAGATTCCTCTTTCTAGTTCTAGAAAAATATATATCACACTAGCGTCTTATACTGGCCAATACAAACTGTTATTCGGTTCAACCTATTTACACACTGATTTAGAAATCCTATGTCATCACAAGAAGAAATAGAGTCACTAAAGTAAACAGTCAGAACAGGCAGCGGCCGTCATGGTTATAGCTCCTCTACAGGCTCACAATTGGACCTCCTGGCAGTTATTTACAGTGCAGGAATTGGAGACAATTGAACATTTGATACACTTTTGGAACAAAAGTTCACTACTTTGACAAAACAGCACTTAAGGAATGAAAACACCAAAAGTATCTGAACAGCAATATGACATATTACTGAAGTACATTCAGTATTTCATACTGAAGAATTCTATATGGTTCCCTTCTCATTCAGAAAAGATTAAAAATAAGAGACAAAATGAAGAGAATAAATATGAGGAGAATGTGCGAGCAGCAATCGTACAAGCATTGCTGTTCCTCGCCAGCTTCGTACAGGAGACGAGATTGGTGATTGTGGATTATGATCAATCCCGGGCGAGCTTGTTCAAACCAAGGCACGGAGGGGGAAGGACAGCGCTGCTCCAATGGACAATCCCAAAGCCAGAAAAAAGGTCATCAGAGCACCAGCAGTCTCTGAGTCCTTTGGTTCCACTAACCTGGGGAGAAGAATCACCAGACAAGTTCAGACTCATGTCCACCAGGGGGCGCCAAGCGCTCCGGCAGTTGAACAATACTGAGAACCTCATTATGAACAAAAGTAATAATACTTGGAAATGTTGAACAATTTAAAGTGTGTCGTTTAATGTTCATTTAAAATCAGAAATGACTGGTATGACGCTCATTATTAGGAGCTTTGTACCTCAACTGGAGCCATTCTTGCTCATCTCTGAAACAATAATGCTGATGATGACGGCTAGGACAACTACTATTCTACTATACTATTGTATTGTCACATTCCTGCTACACAGTAAAGGATTGGCTCAGTATTGGCTGTGGTCTCACTGCCAATGGAGGCACTGTCACCACACAGGGAAGCAGTGCCTCTCTGTGTCATACTGAACGAGTAAAAATCCTGATGAATATTCCTCTTCAGAATCTGAATCAGTTAAACTCACTTGCTCTCTGCCTACAGTGTATCATTGCCTCCCTCGTCTGGTCGACATGTTGGGTGGTATTCAAACTGCCTATACTTAACTTACTTACTTAGAAGAATGTCTACAATGTGGCTCAGATTGAAGCTACAGGTGTCGTCCATCTGGTTGGGCAAACTAGTAACTACATCAGGCTCTACATTTGCAGCTTTGCTTGTTTAAATGCTGCAATGCTTCCTGTCACCACTTTGGTGGCCAAAGGGTTTACATCCTGCTATTGTAGATACCCAGTGACGGTCAGAAGAAACTTACTGAGGAGCGTACGACATGGACAAACACACAAAGTATCCGCTGGAGAAAGAGAAGATTGCCATGATGATACAGAAGGCCACGTCGTGGTGGAAGAAGACAGGAAGGTAGTAACGGTCCTGGACGTTGCACAACATTAGAAGGGGAATGAAGACCACCCTGCAGACCACAAGCAGCGGGAAGATTTTGGATTCTTTCTTGGGCTAAAATGAAGGAAGGAAGCAACACAAAGTCACATGACAATCACAGAACAGGGACAGTGGTTTCCAAGCATATACTAGACCACTCTCCAAAGCAAAAAGGTTTTATATTGCATTGTAGAACTATTTTTTGTCCTCTTTTCATTAGAAAGCCTAGCCGAAACCAATGAAAACATTGTTTTTTCATTGATTTAAATAGTGGCTTGTGTTTTGGTTTGAAATGTCACATCCCAATTTGAAAAGTGAACCCTGAACAAAACTTTCAGCTGTACAAGCTGGAGTGGAGTCTATTGAAGTAACATTCTGCTGAGTGTGCGTTTGATGTGAGGGGACAAGACACCAAGAGAGACTCACCCATCGTATGAAGGTGGTGATGGTGCGGCCCAGCCAGTCGTTTATGTTGAAGATGAGGAAGCAGCAGACAGCAGTGAAGTACAACTCTGGAGACGAACAGAGGCGGACATAAGAGCGCCATCAGGCAAACAGATAAATTAGAGCTCAGATCATTTTGTCTCACTCCAATTTCCTGAATCTGCTGACGTTTTGACATCAGCAGTGACGGCAGGAAACACAGACAAGGTGACGGTGAAGACAAAGGTCACGCAAAAGGCCATCACCCAGATCTAAAGACAAAAACGTAACATAATAGATACCCAGAGCAATGTTGTGAGTTTGAACTCATTTCTGGCGTTAAGTTACCTTCTTGAAGACCTGGACGACCGAGCTTCTGGCTTGGCTCTTCTCAACCTGTTCCAGGGACAGGAAGGCTTGCTTGGTGTGGTCAGAACTCCGCTCCTCATCACACTTGCCTGCGATCACCACTTTTGGTGGCTCACTGGTCACTGAGCCATTGGCATGCCCATTAAGCTTGCCATTCTCCAACATGCCGCCTTCTGGTGACAGAAAAACGGTACAGCTTCAGACAATTCTTGACTCTCAAAATGACAATGAAAACTGGAAATTAATGACTTGAGCTTCCAAAATAGAAACAAGCCAAATATATAGTTAGTAATAGTTTAGTATTAAAAGTGGGGCTGCGGGACTCTGTAAAAAGTCAAACTAACTGGATGTTTTATTATTGGTTTTATAATTTATCATGCTTAAACAGGTATGGAACAAGTTTTAATATACATTTTCTATCCATCAGTACAACCACATTCCACTTATATAACGGCACACTTAAAATGTTCCCATCAAAGGTTTACACACAATTAATATGCGTTATTTGGTATATATTTTTGTCATGTATTAATCAAAAGTAATCTCTTCAAGTCACAGCCATATTTGTCCAATTTAAACAATTATTCCAAATTCAGCTGTGTTTGTCCAATGCAAAGACAACAAAGAAGTAATTAAATAACATTAATAAGCATCTGCTATTTGTCTGTGATTGATTAATCAAAATTAACCTGTTATTTCATACATGCAAAATTAACTAAAATGTTTTGGAAAAAAAAAAAAAAAAAGGACTGTTCATCAGTGGGTTGTTCTGGATTGTAAATCTAGAAACATACCACAGGGCTTTAATTGATACTACACTGACAGTTACATACTTGGTATTTTGTTTCTTTTATTAACTACACACTATCCAAATTTGCCTTTTTGTCTTTTAAAAGGGTCTGTCACAAGCATTTCTAAAACTCTGGAGTACAGAGGCTCTGGTTAATGAGTTGCACCTCATTCTTTATCAGATGAGGATATAACGGCGCCCACTACTGACCTCACGCCCGATATAAAAGTGTGTTTCTCATTAGAGGTAAACCACTACCTTTTGGACAAACCAATCCAGAAAGGCACGAGAGACAGTCAAGTCAGACTCATTTGCAAAAACAGCCTGAAAGTGACGGTATCACAGTAATGGCATGGGAAGGATCTTACAATAGCATGCTGACTTTCACTTCGTCTGGCATGCCTGTTTGAACAGTACAACATATCTAAATGTCACACCCTGGTTCAAGTTCAAGAGAACTTGTTGAGCAGCCAACCCACTCAAAAACAAAGTAGCTTTTTCATACATTACTGCAGTCTTTTAAAGAGTCATAATCATTGTAAATCTGGCTACACTATGATCCAACTGAAGACAAAAGAGACGATTGTGCCCTCACCTGTCAGCAGCTCGTCTGTAGTTCCTGCTTCGTATTTGACATTTTTGTTTAAATAGTACTGGGCAAACTCCTGCACAGGAAAATCAAACACAGAATCAATAGCAGTCAAATTTACAAATTACACGGATGATTTTACTTTTTAATGAACATAGAAGGTTTTACATTGAGCACCTTTTCTTCAAACACCAGCAGGTGAGAGATCAAGAGTTCACTATAACTGATCACATCCTACACACTTCTGAACGCATCTCTTGCTTTAATGGTGAGCAGCGGTTGAAACGCTTGCGAGCAGAGACACACCTTTATGAGGAAAAGCTTCCTATTCGTCTCCAAAACAAGTCACAGCGACGGTGTGTGCATGGTTGCATGCCTATGACGCAACAGCCAGTGATTATGAAGGGTGAGCGAAAACATTTCCACAACACTGCTGTGACTAAGAACAGCAGTTGAATTGCAGTTAACTGACATTACACAAAAGGTTTCAAGTCTTTTCATCATTTATTCAAATGACTTTCCTCAAGTTTAACTACAACCTTCAGCACATCAAACAAATGGAACATAATGATAAAACGAATACTTTCCCCTGGTACCTGAATGAACAAGCACATCAAGTTTTGTCTGGGGATCATTTTGTGAGGTTTGCACAGAATGAGGACTGGAAGCAAAATAGCTGGCTAGTGGTGATGCAACAACACAACTTGGACTAACCAAATAAGACCAAGGAGCACGTCCTCATGCTGAGGGCATGGAAAAACAATCATTACAAGATGCATCATGATGGCAGACGGCAGAACTTACAGTTGCCCTGATAATATCTGTACTTATGATTGAGAGTTTATCCAGCGGTCACTGCTACTAAAAGACAGAAGCATCACTGTCATTTCTGTCTTCGAAGTTTGTCTTAAATTATTTATAGTGAATTTCAAGTGTGATGCCTTTATGACATCACTCAATACAGTTGGCCCTTACAATGGCGTTGGCTGTCATTGGAGGGCGTATTAGTGAGCAGCAGTGCTGGTAAAAGAACATGACATGAAACTAATGAGTCTACAGTAATTGCTTGCTGCGTGACTAGTGTAAACAATTAACATTATCATCATCATCAACTATTTCTAATAAGTATGTTTTTCCCAAGAGAAGGGGAGAAAGGCTTTTTGACCGGCTCTTATCAGGGCCAAATAAAGACTGGTTTCTAGCTTCGATCTTATCTTTATTTGCTATGGAACTCCACTCTGTTATGTAATGATGTGGAAAGTCAATTTAACCAAGCAGAATTGCATCACCCCAAATCTACAGAGCAGCACCGACGACACCGCTACAAAGGTATCATTGGAATTCTCTGCACTGACCTGTCCTTTTATAGGCTTGGCTGAATAACTAAGCAAGAGAGTAATGGATTTTCTGGGTCTCACACAGGAGACTAAAATACTGGGAGTGAAGAGTACATAAAGGGATAAAAAAAATATAATGGTTGACAAGCAGATAAGAAGTCGTTGACGCCATATTCCCCCCACCCCCCATCTAGGTCAATGCTCCCGCTGCCATGAGGCTTTGAGCCATGGCTTGTCAAGTGCTGCATTAACACAGAGTCTGGGACCCTTTGCGTCCCAACTGAGTTCAGTACTATTTTTGCGTTTTAGGAGCCAAAACTTGCCGCCCTGTGCGGCATTAAAGCCTCCGACAGGCTACATTTCCGTGAGAGTTGGTAGCCCTGTAAATATCCGCGATACACTAAAGCTGTGGAAGGTGAAGCAGGATATAGCGAGGGAATGGTGTATATAATTTTTGCGATTGCAATGTGATCAATCAGAGCGCAGGTGACAGTAGCATTACGGAGCTCCACCAATACACATTGTCAGAAGGCATAATAACAAATGAGAAAACCTCCAAACTTCTGTCTTTGGCAGAGGTAGTGATAAGCAAAGCTCTTGCTCCAGGGTGAACCTTTTTCTCCTAGCCAAGTTTTTTCATTCATTTCCATCTTATTCAAGTTAATTAGTCAGGCTTGACAAGATGCTAATAAGTACTTTATAACAAAAGCGTGCCGCTTTTGCACATATGGATAAGAAGTCAAGTTAAGATATATCTAAATCTTCAATTCAATCTTTTGAGCGGATCCTTAGATGAAGCTACTGATGGGCTAATGAGGTTTCATGAAGCAGTGGCATCATTTTCAGAGCACAGTAGGTGGCGCTCTTAGATTTAAAATGTTGTTAAGGTTCAGGTGAAACGGATGCCAGAGAGCACAATGCCATCTACAGTGGCACTCATCTGTATGCAGGCAGGTAATGGAATGACCTCACAAGTCTGATAGGCAAACAAAGTACAAACTAAGTGCAGTAGTCAAGGTCTAGTTCTATGCCAGCAAATACATAGAGAAAATTGAACGGCTGACAGACAACTATTACGGGGTGCCCACTAAACTCCGTTCTGAGCAACAAAATTGTGTTTACTGACCAGCCGGTACAGAAGCAGGTAGCTGAAGAGTGTGAGCAGTGTTCCCACACACGGTGTGATGAAGTACCCCAATGCTGCCACCTCAGGGGGAGCTTTACCTAGGACAAAGATTACAAAGTAAGTGTACACTCAGTTCTGTTACTAAGCAACTGGGAGATTGTGTAGCCTGCAGCACAGTGTGTGGGTCTCACTGGCAATGGAGATCAGCATGGCAATGGCAGCAAATGTGCCAGCGAGCCCCTGGCCGCTCATGAAGATAGCGCTGTATTTCTGTGGAAGCTGGCCTACCAGACCGAACAAACTCCCCTGCAGCACTGCGCCAAACGCTGGTGAGGGAGAAGAGGAGGTGATATGTGCACCGTTAAATCACTATGACAAACCGAGAGGCCAGGACCCACAGTTTATGAACCAGATGGTCGCCATGGTGAGAGAATAGAATCCATCCACTTCCATCCGAACAACAACCAGCACTGCAGTGAGGATGAAGAGTAGCAGGATGAAGATTAGACTTCCAGCAATCCTCATCCCCTCTGACACCCTGAAATAGTAGAACAGTCACGTTGTAACATTCATATGATTCTTATCCTCAGCACATCACAATTGAAAGTCTCATGCTTTAACCTTTAAAATGATGCGGTTTTCTGCGAAGATGAGACATCTTGTTATATCTCTGACTCCTAGTTTTCCGTAGGACAGTATCATCTTTCGAGCTAACAAATTTGAGACTATTGAGGATTTGCGGTCACATCTGAACTGAAGGCATTGAGAGCAACAACTGCTAGATTAGCCGATTTGTTCAAGAGAAACGGGTAAATCAAATCAGATTATTAGTGACAGCTATAGTATAATATAATCTGCCTTCCAGTTATTACTACGATATGAAAAGCAGAGATGATCTGGTCAAAGTTAAGCCATTGGCCATAACACTAGTAAAAGCTGTGTTACAGGAGACATTTTCCAAAAAAAATATGTGCTTGAAACGAACCCCATCCATGTCGGAAGAGTTTAAAACGTTGTTCATTGTTCAAGACAACAGACTATGCACTATGAAGTGAAACTTTGTGGTTGTTCTGTGTCACTGTCAAATAAGGAACATTACTCCCATCAGGACATCTCAGACTCCTAAAAATGATTACACGGCAAAGACAATATTGGTGTTTTGACGAATCCAACCCCAAAGTTTGGTTGGTTGACACACATGCAGACATTTGCAGACTTCCCTTTTCCAAAAGAATGATCTTGTGTCCTAGCGTAGTGTAGTAGTGTTTGTGGGTACGGTGTCGACACCAAGTCTGCTGGCTTGCTATTTGTCAAAGCAGCCAAATGTCAAACAGTGGAAAACAAATATAGAACCTATTACGATAGCAGAGCAAGAAGACGTGACATGAGGGTCAGTGACCAGAGACTGTTAGCGTTAACGCTGATCAGTTTCGGAAACTTTCAGTTAGAATTTCAGAATGTGTAACACACTATTCAGAAGAGCAATATTACGTACATAAAAAGACACTTTCTTTCTGAACCACTTTATGTCCTTAATAAATATGGGGAATATTGAAAGCACTGCAACCTTTAGTTTATAGCAAGAACCTAGAAACACAGACAAACCAGAATGGGAGGAACTCAATCACCAAATCTAAATATAACTGGCAGTTGAAGAGGAAGTTATATTAAGCTAGACTGTCATGAAGTGTGAAGATCTGCCTGACAAAGCTCTCAGTGGTAAATGTGCCAGAGCATGTCCTTTGTCCCAAAAATCAGGACCAATCTCACCAAAACTAGGCATGAATTCACAATCCTTTGTCAGACATGTGTAGCAGACTGACCTCTGGTACAGGAAGGAGTTCAGCAGGGTGAAGACCAGCAGAGGGAGTTGGGACAACAACGTCATCCAACTTTTGAAGTAGTACTTCTCGCCTTCCACATACGTGCCGTTTTCCAATCGTGTTGTGTTCAGGCGATCTTCAAAATACTGCAAACATGTAAAACAAACACATCATCCATGCACTCAACCTTTAAATTCCTTGATCCACCCCAGGTATGAAAAGGGCATTAAGAAGCTCATCCTATCAAAAAAAAACAAAAAAACAAAAAATAAACAACACCTGCTCCTTTTCACTTCCTTTTTACAACTCCAGATAAAATTGCTAATCTAAAAATATGCCATTTCCCTATATAATCCTTTAATCTGTACTTTACACAAGCATGTTGTGTGTCGCGTCCATGTTGTTGTTCAGCAACTGCATATTAATATAAGAATGTGAATGCGTGTAAGCCGGTTCTGGCGTTTGGTGCTTGCCCTAGAGTTTCATGAGACATATCAGCTGTGGTTGGTGACTGGTGGTTTTATTGTGCTGAGTGGTAAACAGGAAATGAATATACTTTCAACTCTGGTGCTGGATCAGCGACTGGTCTCCCTCATTCATTGCTACAGTACGTGAGTCTATTTAGCAATAGAACCATCAGCTACAATCACCGCAGTGTCCATCAAGACCTAGGGCTCTGTGCATGCGGCTGATGTTTAGAATAACAGGGGTAGACATCTGATAGTTGGAAGCTGGAAAAACCCTTCTTTTGTGTGGCAAAAGGAGAGTTACCACTTGCCTGTATGGTTTATCATATGTTTTAATGGATCCTCTTTCTTCTCTTTTTTTTATTAGGGCTACAAAACAGACACATCCTGAAACAAGGAGTCAATATCAGCTTAAACAAGTAGTCAACATCAGCTTTGGGGGTTGTTGTGGTGTACGGACTGGGTCTGGTTGTATTGAGGGCAAAAGTAATGAAAGAAAAACCAGATGTCTCCCTACCAAGGCATTGTTGGCAGTGACACCATCATTGGACCTGGTAACATGATGCTGCTATGAGTTAGAACACCATCAAAGCACCATCAGAGGGGATTAGGTTGTTTTCTCAATCCCCAAGGCAGCAAGACAACTATGTGAACAAGTGCAGCTTTTGAGATTTACCTGTCATATGACAAGACTTATGTACTTATGTATGGTCCATATCAGACCTTTTATGCTCCTTACACCAGATATCACAACATAGTTTCTTAAAGAGATGTGGTTAAGCCATGTCAGCGAATATACCGAATTCTCCCAATCTTGTCTAATATAAAAACGACATCTGCATATTTTTATAGAAAAAAAGGGCAAACCATCATGTTGAAAAAAGTTATGTACCGATGAGGCGGTGATGAAGAAGTTCCATGGAAGCAGTGTTCCAAGGCCCAGGATGAAGAAAATGATTCCCACCAAGTAGCCGCTGCAGAGAGGAGACAAGCATTAACAGTTCAAAAACTCTGGTCTCACCATCAACAACACACAACAAAACAGGAAAATTATTATAGGTTTATTGATTATGAAAAAAACAAAAAAAAAACATGCTTTGTTTCTTTCACATTGAAGCATCATGCATTGCAAAGTTATCAGGACATACCAGTATGAAAGTCATACACTGCAACTCGTTGAGTGAGGGTTCTCACTGTCCTCACAATGACACCATGGTTTAAGTACGATTAAGTATGTGTTTAGGTCTCCCAAATCAGTCGAACACTGACAGCATTTTAACATGTGGCATCACAGCTCAGTGAGCACATTAATAGGCTCCTCTCATCAGTTCTATGCCAGTTACTTCAAATGAAATAGTGTCACGTGACCCCATAACCCTCCCAACCTCAGTGTTACATTAACAGACTCTTGATATTGTACAACCAAAATGATATATACTTGGTTGATGGTGCACAGCTCGAAAGCAGTTTGCGTTTCCTCAATGATTTCAACAGCTGAGTGCTTACGGACAAAATAAGGAAATGGGAAAAAAAAACAAACAAAAAGAAATCTACAAGTGTGTTAAACCTCAGAAATAAGAAGCAACATCTACACAACTTGAACTCTTACCGGTCAACTGGTGCATCTCGTGCTGCTACCTTTTTGTCCATCTCTGAAGCTAGAAGAAAAGACAGAGCAAAGGTAGTTACCACAGCATTGTGAAGTATCAGACAAGACAGCCATGGATTCATTTACCCCAAAAGACTTCCACAGCCAGCTAGTTTGAACCAATCAAGCAATCTTGCTGCAATTCTCATGTAAAATCGACCGCTCAAGTCAGTCCATTTCAAATTGTCGTACGGTCAAATTGGCCAATAACAACCTATGCCAAATGCTTTCTTGATATCGAGGGAAAAAAAGGCTTCATCAGCATGACCCCACTTGACATCACAAAAAGGAGTTATTTTTAAACAACAGCTTTGTAGTTTCTCACTAACCATGCTGGACTTTTTCCCATCCCTGAGCTGAGCGCAAATAACCCTGACTCTGTGTACCACACTGTTTACTTGTTCTACAGCGCTGGGAAAGGTGCGTAAGGGAAGCGGTCATTCCAGGTCTCATGATGTAGCCGTAGGCGACATGTTCTGCTTGCAACCTTCAGCGAAAAATCATTGTGGTCATTAATCTTCTAAATATAGATGCGCTTTCCTGCAGTTGATTAACAGTCCACATGCAAGAGCCCTTAACCTTCTTGCAATACATTAAGGGCTTGTAAAGAGAACTGGCTGGTAGAGTACTAATTTACTCCTGAGCTAGCACCATCTGGAGATCCCATTTTCAGCAGACAATAAGCTGGTCCATTGGAGCACACAAGCTGGCTAATGGAACAGCTGTCTTGACAGGGATCACTCAGTCACTCTTCCCCGTCACAAATAACTTCCACTACTGTGAGGAGAAGACACTCCAACGGTCTCACGTTCCGTCTCAAGAGTGTTGACACTAGGATGATGGGAAGAGTACTGCTTCGCCAGGTGGAACAAACACTGCAAGAGTCTCAAATTACACCTCAGGAGTTACCGGCTGAGGTCAGTTCAGTTCCATAATATATGATTTGTTTGGAAGCAAGTCTGCAATAAGACCTTTTCCACAGGGAACGGACAGTTGTAAATCCCGTATTTAATTCTTAATCATTCAGAAGCACTTTTATTAATACCAAATACCTCTCAAGACACATTCATAAGACCAATCATCACGTGACGCAGTCAAAAAATATAAGCGTTTCATGTTGTCCTTTTACACAGTCATCAAAATTGTCAAAGAAAAGTAATTCTGTACTTTGTTCTTGTTGACTTAGTGCGTAAGGGGAAGAGCTGCTGATCAGATTTTTTTCCTCTAAAAGGAATTGGCAAGTACCATAATTAAACTACAAGCAGCTGCTGAAGAGTAGACAAGTGACCCACTTGAAACTCTAGTGCTATGCTGCTCTGTCCCCGTTACTCGTCATCCTTTATCCACGATGTTTCCCACATTAGGACTTTAAAGGTCACGTTATCAGTCACTAATGGACCTAAATCGATTTTGACCTGGCGGTGGAAACCTAAAAATAGCACTTAAATTGGGGTGTAAATAATGTTGGCCTTTTCAGTCAACATCTGCATTAAACAATAGTACCACATTGTACAGCCATCAACCTGAAACCAGTTACATGCAACGTGTAACTGGTTAATCTATTAAAAACTATATAAAACATTTTGCTTATTTGTACATTTCATACATAAATTTGACATCATGGATACAAAATCAAAATTTGCAATGTTCCACCTGAGAACCCCTTTCCCGAGCTGGAGCCCAGGATTCCGTGTGAAATTGCAGAACACTGACCGAGGTTCCATTTTCACGTTTACATGAAATACATGGAATTATTGCGTTAGTCCATTCAATTCAATTTTCAATTTTCTGAGCCTAAAATGCATGTAAACAGCTGAGTCCGACCACTGGAGAGAAATTAGAATTTCTCTTAATACAGTCTCAGGTAGTTTTTATTCTGAATTTCCACATAAGAAAAGCCGTGATTTGATGGTTTAAGGACACAACATTTCCTCCATGTTAGCAACCGTTAGCATACTAGATACTGTCTAAATACTCGACATCTATCACTCTTGTGATACAAAGAAAACAGTTTCCGGTATAATTACTCTTATTCAGAAACTAGAGTGTTTATCCAACAAAATCTGCCAAAGGAAGCATGTTATCGATGGTGACGGCTCCGTGATTGTGACGGTGTTGAACCATCCCGCTCATTCTGGACCTCTGAAGTTAAACAAATTAACTGATCAGCAGCGATCGTGTAACAATGTAACAGTCTAAAACGACTCCTTGCCACCTGTCAGCTTCGATTGTTCTTCCTCTACGGTCATAGGAAACGCAGTCAGTTAGACACAAACCAATATATTTCAACAAATTAAATCTGCTAGTTCAATATAGCTAACCTCAATGTTCCTGAAATAGATTTTGAGCATTATGTGGTAGTTGCTCCATAAAGCTAAATAAAGACATCCACAATTTCTTCCAAAGATCAAATGAATACATTTACTTTTTAATATAAATGTAGTCGGGAGAAAGGACGGCAGAATCAGAGAAATCTTTGAAATCAGAAACGTTTAACTCCATTGGCAACAAGCTGTGCATCTTTGCCAAATGACAGGCGGTAAGGTAACTGTCATAAATTGAGCCCCTCACTTGTCCTGCAATGGCCCAGTTTAAGGCCACACACCAGGCTTAAAGGTTTTTTAAATGTCATGGCCAGGGTTATCACTGTGACCTTAATGCGTTTACAGACTTTCACAAATCTAGTTTGACTTATTTTGGTAGCTGAAAGACGGCGATTGGCATGTGAACCGGTTCATTCCTTTATACGGGTGAGTTGGCGAGATACAAATTAGAAACAGGATAGGTGGGGAAGGGAAGTCAGGGGCCTCTATACATGCTGTGTGGTTCTTCTGGAAATAATGTAAGCAGCATGTAAGGTAGGGTACGCCCCTCTAGACAAATATCTGCATACACCCAAATCAACAAACCAGTCAAACCACTGACCATTTTTGCCTCGGGCCGACCTAGTCAGATTCAAGTGTTTGAAGTAGAAACACTATAGAGCACAAAGGCTTATTTTTACTAAGAAATGGGTAGAGCTTGAACATGTGGAGCAGCAGGAAAGAGTCAGGGGTCAACATGAACATGTCAACCCTCTGCTCCCTGTAGGCCTGTTTATAGACACTGAGGTGTTTATGACTGCAAGCAATTCTTAAGACTACCACTGGACCATATATCAGTCTTATCTACTTTGGCAAACACCTTCTGAGGCTGGTTGATCGTCAGCACATTGATAATCAGTGCTGAGAAAGGCCTTAACAAACCAGTAGCATTCATGCAATAGTCATTAAAACACCATTAATAAAGGGCAGTAAATTACAGGAGACAATCGCAAATTAAAACCACTTCAGATCATTTCTTTTGACTGCGAAAGAAGAAATGTTGACTGTAGTATGTGTAATGTTTCGAAAACAATGTTATATAATCCTGAGAAGTGCAAGTCATACAAATGTCAAAAGTAATAATGTATAATGGGAGACTAAAAAAAAACATTCATTCAGATATCAATTTAGAGTTCAGTCAAACCAATTTCTTTTCATCTTTCTATACTAGTCAAGAAAATCAGGATGTCAATTCAAGTACTCTAAACCAACATCCTGATTGTGTTTGTAGCTTTCACATTACAGATTCAAGCTGGGCTACGGCTCTAAAGTCTGTCTGGAGAGGTGGGTTTTGGCCCTCTACCCTCACAACTGGGGGTGTGATTTCTGCCACGGGTGACTTCATAAAAATCTGTTTCAGTGATGATGGCTTGTTATTTTATTTCCTGCCGTCTAAGTGGATGATGATGAACATGCACCCATCCTCTCATTTGAACTGGGAAATGTGTCCAACAATACTCTGTTAGAGGCATCGTAAATTGGTTTTGTCAGAGAACCAGAGAAGGGCGTTTAGCTTGTCAATGAATTTGGGATCGGGACGGCAGTTTTGCCTGGCCGATTTTATTAAGCTCTTCATGGATCACAAAACATGCCGTCTCAAGCTGAGCAGAAAAAAAAAAAAAAAACAACAACACAGGCCAGAGCACAGCGAAGGAAGAGTTGAGAAGCCACATGATATGTGGTGAACCGGACTTGGGCTTGGACAGTGTGAAAGCCCCCTTAGCTCACGCCTTTCATTTTCAACTTGATACCAACTTCAGTATTACCGACTGTATCGGATCTGTCTGATCGAATATGAATGAAATGTATTAATGAGGTCATTGAATCTAGGTTAGGTTGTGTGTCAGTGAAAAACAATGGAGAAAGTCAAAACTGTAGGCCTGTTATGACATTTAAGCTTTGCTTGTGTTGTGTGTTTGTTTTGAATTTAGGCCCTGGCAAAGATAATCTCATTCCCTTGTTAGCGGAGCTCTGGAACTGACTCTCCGCAGACAGAACACAGAGCTCAAGTGTTACTTTGTTCAAAGTAAAAAATTGGAGACCCCTAGCTCTTACGAATCAGTGCATTTAAGAGCATACAAAAACACATTTTCAGTCACGTTTTAAACCAAAAGCATTTTACAGCTGCACTCAGTTTTGTTTTTTTTTGTCGCTTTTCAAATTATATTAAATTCAATTGTTACTAAGGTTATCTAATCTAAAATGTGGGTTAGATTGGATCAATCAATAAATGATGGTTGTTAGATTTACAAAAATGTTTTTAATAGCGACTGAATAAAATGCATGTTCACCAGGAACAACCTATTTACTGTATCTATGACTGAGCCAACAACCATGACTGAGCCAACAACTGTTTATGCTGATTTGCATGAGCAACAAAGCACAGCTTTTATGACCAGTTCCCAAAATGAAGATCCTTTATAAGCCATAAGAATGCTCCGTTTCCAAGTTACGAGCAGATCACGGACAGGTCTACATGAATACTGTCAACATCAATGCTGTTTTTTTTTTACTTTGGTTTAACGCATCTGAATTTTGTATGGACAGGCAGTAAATCATTTGATTAAATCAAGCAAATGTTGGTTCTTGGTGGAAGTGAAACCAGCATCAACAGAGAAGGTCTTTGTGAGGTCTGACTGATTTAATTATCACTTGAGCATAGGAGACAAGTGTGTGTGGAAGCGCACGGGGCAGAAGCCAACTACCGCTTACGAGACAGCTGAAGGGGAAAAAAAGTTATAACAGCACTCCGGTGGTTCCTGTTTCAACGGACAATAAATGGAAAAAGAGGCGCACAGTTGAAACGCCTGCTGAGTAAGAGACTTAAGAGCATATTCTATTCAGTAATGAACAGTGAAGATATATTCTAGAACAGTTTCACAGCCCAAAATCCCTTCATTTATACGAATTTGAACGACTTGTTTTGAGAACAAGACAAGAGGGGAAGAAGTGATAAAAGAAAATATACGTGTCACCAAGGAGACGTTGAGAAGTACCGCATGAATAACAATGGAAAGGCCGCTTCTTGGTTTAAAGAAGCGTATATCATAGATAGCCGGTGTTTAAAATGTGCCGACAGTTGAGCTGCTCCGGAAGACAGACTTCAATGATGTTTACACAATTCTATGTGGATTTAATTAGCATGGCAGACACGGTAGCTGTCTAGATAAAAACACGTCTAGTCCATCCTTCTGGCAAATAAAACGGGGTGCCAATATGTCTAAGAAAATGGAGGTCAATAACATTATCCAGCTGAAACAGCATGAGGTCCATCATGCGGCTGTCATGACTAGCTAGTTCAGCTCAGACTCACCTTGGCGGAAAACACCGTGGCAGAATTTACATCCAGCACCCAGCCGACATCAAAAGACTGGATAGAATCCAGACGACTGGCAGTGTTTCTGGTGGAGTATTAAACGATAATCCCCGAGTGTTGACCGTACACGTGGCGGCGCGAATGTTAGGAACGGACGGGGTTCTGGTGCTCAGTGTTCCCGTCACTCATCCGATGTAGTAGCTGTTTTCTTTCTGTGAAGCTCACGCCAAGCAAACGTGCTTTTACTTCCGCCTCCACATCCGGTTAGTGTTCGGGGGGGGACACTCCCCAACTGACGCTGAAGTTTGGCGGGCATTTTAGGGAGCCCGCTCAATTCGGATGCGCCTTGCCAACCTAAAAAAAAAAAAAAAAGAAAAAAACACCATCACCACCGCCAACAGACGAACGCAAACGAGAGAATGCAAACGCATAGACGAAATCTTGCGAATAATAGTTAAAAATAAGTAATAATAATTCGTCAAAACCAAAACCTTAAAAAATGTATTCAGTAATGACTGTTTTCGTTGTAGATATATTTACTTTAATAGGATCATTTTGATATAGTCATTTTATGATCTGCAGTGCTTACAGGCAAAATAGCAACATGAAATATTCAATTATTGTGGGCCACAATAATAGAACCATACTACTAATACTAATAATAATAATGACATTATTCTGTCTATGGACGCAAACGCTTAGTGTAATAATATGGACGACTTCATACAAATACAGAACCATGTAAGATTGGCTTGGCTTCAGACCACATTTCGAAGGTGGCACTATGTTTGAGACAAAATATCACTCGTAGTCAAAAGCAATAGCAGTCAAAAGCATTAAAAACAAGACGGTCTTGTTATGGGAGTGGTTTATTCCAGGTGCAGGTTGAGTGCTTCCTGACAATGACAAAGGATTGTTATAATAGCGAAGTAAAATGAAACCAACCATAAGGGACAACAGGGAAAACTGAGTTCAGGAAATCAGTGAACAAAATTCACTAAACCTCCCCCATCTGACGAAAGGAGATGACACAATGATTATCAAAGACGTTGACCAAATATGTACAAAAAAAAAAGAAAAGAAACAGGCAGTTACACATGAGTTAATGTTTGACCAATAAAAAAAAGAAATCAAGCAAAACTTGCAGTGTTTAATTTAGACTTGAGGTGGTTTCATATCAGGGGATTAAAACTGAAAACTGGTGTTAAAATGGCAAAACAGCTGTATCAAAAATATTCATAGATGGTGCTGAAACCATAAAAGATATATAGATTTTAAATTAACTATTTAAAAGTATCATACGTCCCATTAAACAAACAAGCCAAGCAGGCAAAAAGAAAACACAATAATCAACCAAAAAACGAGACTTTGCAACATTGACCTTGTCCACATGTAAATGAATATTTTTGATACCAGAACCACAGTAAAGTATGAAGAGTATATACTCTTTACTTCAAACAATACACAAAAGGAAAATTGACCATTGTGTGAAATGAACCAAATGCTACATCGCTAAATTCAGAACATTTGTTTTACAGTAAATTGAGCCATAGTTTCTTCATAGTTATCAATAAATTAGTAAATAAAAAGAGATTTGAAAATGAGAATGACGCTAACATTTTTTTTTGTTAGCATCCTTAGCACAGCTGCTGAACTTTGATTTAAAAGTGACATTGATAAAATATCCATATAAACGTGGACAGAGTCTTTCATTAATATACTCACTCAAAAAAAAAAAAGAAGAAGAAACAAAACCAAAATTGAATGACTGTACTTGTGTAAAACATGTCAAACGGTATATGTACAAAGTGAGGACTGATATTTACACATTTACAAGGAACCAGATCCATGGTGGACGGAGCCTAATATAGGCTGAAATAGACCTAACAGCGCCTGTCCTCCATGACGACCATCTGTGACTTGTAAGGAGAGCCGCTCGCGGTGCTAAAGGAAGAGGATGTTTTCTTGTGACAGACGACGGCAGAACCTTCGGTTCGGGCATCACTGACCATCAGCTTATGTTTTGCTAACAATCCAATGTGGTTCTGCACGGAGCTATATTTGAGCAACATTGCCATCTTGTGACTGCATGTGCAGTTACACAAGAAGTCCTTCAATCGAAACGGATGCGACGCCATTTAAGAGGAAGTGTTAGATTGGGAGGTTCATTTAAAAAAAAAAAAAATCCCAAAAAGAGAACTCAACTGGAGCTGGACTCATGCTGCTCTTCGCTGGTCTTGGGCCGCCACTCAGCTCGAGTGGCGTCAGTCTCTTGGCCACAGCAAAGTTCAACCCTGACTGTGATCGGTACTGGAAACCAGTGCAGTGACTCATGTTGTCTACAAGTGACACAAAAACACACAGATAAGTGTCGGTGTGATGCCGTCGAGACTTCCATCTTCTCCGGCTGGCTGCGGGAGGCCGTGGAGCCACGGTGAAGGGTCCAAGGGCGAGCAGGAGGAGGAGACGAGATACGAGGAGGAAGGCAGAGTGAAGTCCCTGTGCTCTTCAGCCAGTGAGCTCCGGCTACACTGGCTAGTCAGCGTGGCAGGGGCAGCCATCAGCTGCTCAGGTAACTGTGGAGCTCTCTGGAGTTCAGCACCACACCTGAATGGTTACCTGGTGACGGAGGACAGAGACAGGTATGCATGTTAAGAGGCTTTTTATCAGCATCACTGACAACAACACAAACTACCATTTCAAGATAGGTCTACTGGGCGGGCATCTCCTACTACAGTACGTCCAGATATTTCAGATTATGCCACACCACAACTATCCGATGTAACAGCATTCATAAAAAGGTTCTTTGGTTGGCAAATCTGACAACACTAAAAGCTGAGCAAAGTCAGGTTTGCGTGGCACAAGACTCTGTGACTCACTTGGCTGCCAAACATAACTGGCATGGAAAATAAAATCAAGGCCCATGTTGACAAACTGGTTTCCAACTCTGACAGCTCCACTGCATTACAGGAACTGAGCTGGAATAGTACAGCATTTCTCCACCGGATTCAATTGTCTGAATGGGCTGATAACCATACCGACAGTTCAAACTGTCAGGGCCAGGAGTGGCTCACTCCCAGCTAATACAACACCAGCCCAAATACAGTATGGTGTTGGACGGCTTATTATATTGTTTTGTGTTGTGTTTTGTCCTCTACACATGAAAACAGGACATGAAGAAAATATGCTAAATTCTAGATTTTGTACGATGAATCATAAGATTTTATAGCGTCTTTCCATGTTATACGATACACGTCAGCAAGCCATAACACAGCTACCTTGGATCATGTTGTGCAGCTTATGTAATAGGTAATAAATCGTATTTGTTACGACATGCTGGCCCAGAAAGTATAATGCAATACTTGTACCGTTGGATGCCATGGTAAAAGAAACACCATGCTAACTTATACGGATTGAATGATGTCATACCATTACAGATAACTACCGACAATGTCACTCAATATTGACGTGGTTGCAGTCATACATGTGACATCGAGCCACACGTGACCATACTCACGCTGAGTCATGTTTTAACATGTCATTGAACACTATGTCATAACATGCCGTTCGTTCACACGTTGCATGCCATGCCATATCCGATCACACCATGCATGTCCACACATGTCATGTCACCAGGACATGATGTGCGAAGCCTCCTTCCACCACCATTAAACTATATCGAAGGTACTAACAATGGCCAAGAAGTGTAAACCTCCAGTACCTGCGTGTGTGAGCTGCTGGTGTTAGTGGCGAGGTGTTTTAGTAGCAGTGGTTAGTAGAAGTCCTTATAAGGGATCGGAAGGCGGGGCTTCCTCCCGCGTTACCTAGAGTCTGTGAGTCCAGGTCGTCGTCAATGAACTCCTCCCCCTGGATGATATGCTGCGTGTCCTCGCTGTGATTGACAGGGCTGGTCATCTCCTGCTCTTTCTCGTTGTGCATCTGGGCGTAGATATTGCGGCTCCCTGGGAGCTTCCTGAAAAACAGCGGGGGATAGGACTCCTCAGTCCTAAGCCAAGGACTGTGGGATTTGTAGTTTGTGTAAGAGAGGGCTGTAGTTTTGCTCTGCAATTTATAGTTTAGTGACTTTTGTGCGCTTTTTCAGTGTTCAGGATGCAAGGATGTGCCACGAGCCTGTGCAGTGAAAACAGACATGCACTCACAAATGTAGTTACATATGAATCCAGGCAGTTTAAGGGGGGAATTACCTTTGAAATTTATGCAAAGATAAGATAATGCTGTTGAAGTTTAAACGTAAATCCCCTAAAATATGTCTTTATTTTTGTTCTAAACATTTACAACATTTGGTTTTTATTGAGCATTAAGCATATATGAAAAACAACGGCGTAACTACAAAGATAACAGGTCTATGAACTTTAAGGCTCACCTTTTGAACTTGTAGAGAATGAAGGAGCCAGTTGCAATGACGCTGATGAGGAAGAGTACGGCGACAGCCCAAACACCAGGACCTCCCACTGCTCCACTGTACCCTGCAGCACAGATGGGATTTTGAATGACCTCACCTTTGACAGGGGTCAAACATCAATTTGAACGTCAGAAACAAAGGAAAATCAGGAGCACGAGGGAGACACAAACTTGTGGTGAGATATCAAGAAATGTCAGGAGAGTCACCCAGACGGTTGGAAATAATTACTGGATATGAAAAAGAAGTTGTGTAAACGTTGAGGAATGGCTGGCAGACCATATTATCAACAAAATGTGTAAAAATTAGAGACAACATTTTTGTTTAATTTTAAGTAAATTAAAAATTATGTGAACAATTCAACATATAATAGAAATAATAATTTAGAAAAAAAATCTAAACTAAAAAAAAGACAATTTCATCAAAAATACATGTCATAATGGGGAAAAAAATCCTTATTATTCCATCATAAGTATTAAATATAAAACAATGTAAAGGAATCTGTAGGTTATGATAACCGGTCTCAGAAAATCAAGGCAGGCACTGCAGCACAACATCAGATCCAAATAGATGCATGAGTTAGGAAATCAAGGAGAGCACACAGAAGCAGAGGTTAGGAGGATCCAGAGAGAGAAACACAGGTGTTGGATCATTACACGCACCGGTGTCTGCTGCTGGAACACTTGAGTCATTAGCAACTAGACCCAGCCCTTGAAAATACACAATATTCATCACAAATTGCAAAAAAATACCCCAAGAAATAAACAAAAAAAGTGGAGAGATGAAAATCTCACCAGCGTTTGGGTCGGCGAGCATCACCAGCACTTGTTGACCCCCTCTTACCACGAAGCTAACGTTGTGGTCATTGAATGCTTGTATGATGGCAGGAATACGCTGAGGAAGAGAAAACATTAAGCTTTCACTTATGTAGAAAAGATTCTTATATGAATATTTGTGGTGCAAAGCTGCAGACCTTGTCCACAAACACGCTCCGCTTGGTCGGCTGGTCTTCAAGGGGGAGGATGAACAGGTCAGCAGATGTTGGAAGACCTGCCCTCACCACGGTAACCACAGAGTCCTCCGGGATGCCAGTGATCTGAAGTCATGACAATGAAGTGTTAAAGACAACATCAATCAATGAATTGATTTTTCCGTAAATATATTTCATTAGCACAAATACTTTCAAGATATTAAAGTGCTGGGTAAGGTATTTACTAGGTATTAAATAAGAAGTAAATCTGTCACTGAGTAAGTTTCAGATGCAAACATGATGAGTAACAGTCCTCCAGTCCTGGCTCACACTCACAGATTTATCAGTACTGTTGGTAAGAAGCGAGAAGCTGGAGCAGGAAATGTGTTTCATGAAGCTTTGCCAGTCCTTGACAAGTCATTGTGAGCTCTGACCATGAGCCTCGGCATATGTTTTAAGGACTGTGGGAGGCAGCTGGAGTGCCAGAGGAAACCCACGCAAGCTCAGATCGAACAAACTGTACCCAGAATGGTACGTAGGTTTTGTCGAAACATTGCCTCCAGCTGGTTCTGAACCCAGAACCTTTTTGCGGTGAGATTGCAGCCCTGTTTTTCTTGCACAAAATACATTTTGAAGATTCACCTTTGTCAGGATTTTGGTGATCACCTGAGCCACATCCTCTCTCCATTCGGGAATATTTGGGTTGAGGCGGTCTAGATTCCTGCTGAAGCTTAAGGGGATGGTCTGGAAGTGGTCTGAAAGGAAAATAAAAATTAGAAATCACAAATTAAGTAGTCCAATTGAAGTGTGTATAGATGCAGCTATGTACTGGCCCACATTTGGCAGAAAGTGTTTTGCAGTAGTATGAAGCTAGCAAATATTGTAACTCACCATAGACCCACACAGTCCGGGTGTCCTGCACCATGGATCTGCCGTTGGAGGCCTGGACTGTGACGGAAACTTCCCCAGCCTCAGGGAAACGAGTCAGCAGGCTGTTCTGGAGCGTCATCCTTGGCTTTAAAAATAGAAACACATTTCATACCGCTTCCGTTTTTGAAACTAAAGCATCAATGGTTATTCGTCAGGGAAACGTTATGCCTCTACTTCTACAACCAGGTATAATTGATTGACAGCAGTAGCTGAACTGTCATCTTAACAACATGAACACCAAAATGTCAGCATAACTACGGTATTCGTCACCGAATGACTTTTACTCTGTCTTTATGAATACGTCACTTTCATTTCGCTACACCATTTCAATAACTGTAGACAGCCAAAACCTGTTGCTACCATCTTATGTCAGCTTGCTCATGAGCTCTGAATTCGTAATTTAACTTGATAATTATGTGTATAAAATACCTATACATGAGAAACGAGAGTAACTTCCAAATTATATTATTGTTTTCATTAAATGCATTTGGGTTGAGGATCTTATATATATATATATATATATATATATATATATATATATATATATATATATATATATATATATATATATATATATATATATATATATATATTTTTTTTTATAAAATGTAAAACATCATTACTCGCCTCATGTTATCAGTTTGATCCGATGAAGAGTTATGATTCATCTGCTAAACAAAGATGTCTTATTTTATTATTTATAGATTACGGGGAAGGAGAACGCAAATCTTTTGATCAGTTGTATTAATTCTCGACGAGGGTTTAAGAAGTATTGCTAACAAGTCATTTTGAGGTGTAACATTTGACATGACCACTGGGTGTCACTATTGACTGTTATTGTCATGAACTCCTGCCATGAGGTCGTTACCTGCAGGTTGTCTCCGATCCACCAGTAGAATACTGTGGTGTTTGCCTCAGCAGGAAGAACTACAGCCGTTAGATTGACTTCCTGGTGTCTTCTGGCGATAGGAATGACTTCAAGGTGAACCTCCTGCAGAGGTGCTGGAAGAGAACGTTCGCAAAAGAGAAGCATTTTCAACCAAACACGCAGATGAACCGGCCACACGTTATCCTTGACACTTGAGCACAGAAATCCACAGTAGGGTGAATAATTTCAAGCGACTGTTTGGATGGGATTTGCTCTCTCCATACCGTCCTGCACTAATCAGCTGTAGCTCTTGTGGGTGGTTGCAGAGCTGCTCATGAAAAAGAGCAAGTGTGTGACACTAACCTGTGACTTGGATGAACATTGTGGCCTTATCATGTCCGGACAGGTTCTCCGCCTGCACGGTGACTTTGTACACGCCGGGTCGTTCGTAGCGGTGCTGGATGGGTTCATCGGTCACAGTCAGGTTCTGGTAAATGGCCCGAACACCGTCACCCAGGTCCACCAAGTATTTAGTCTTGCTGGTGTCTCCCTGCTTGGACAACAGCACAACAGGGAACCCAGTGAAATCCAAGTGAGCCAAGTGGATGACAAAATCACAAAGTGCCACACCTCATCTTGATGGATGATGAAGGTGATGTCGTCACCTGGCGCCACTGCCAGCATCTGCCCTTTAATGCCCACTCGTAGTCCTCTGGGGGGCAGCTGAGGGCAGCTGCTCTTTATGGCTCTCTCCTGCTTGTTTATCCCGCCTTCACACACATTCGACACCAACTTGCGGTAACTGAGAGACAGAAGAGGACGAGCTACTATTGTGGCGTTCCTTTTAAGACATAAGTAACAAAAGTCAAGTGAACTGCTTTGACAGATTTAGGTGAGGCAGATGCAGCCAAACATAACAATGGTGTTATTAAGAGAACAGCTCACACGGATGGGCAATAATTGTGGCTAATTGGAGCTCATTCTAATTACAGACAAAAGAGAGGAAGGCTAAGCCAGCTGCAGATGATGAGTCGGCTCGAAAGAGGGTCAAGTTCGGATGAGCTGTCAGAGTGGGCTCACAATAAAGATCGGACAAGCAGGGCCCGGCTTTGATAAAGCCTCAAACAATGGTGAGTGGATTTATCCACTTTAAATCCTAATCAAAAAAAAAGTGTGGCTCTTTCAAGCACAGAAGTTATATATATTGTTGAACAATGGATCGACGACAATCTGACGTGGTAAATCAAAAGTTATGTATGAGGCACGCCAGGTTGAACTGTATGAAAAGGCTTCACCAGATTCTTTTCCACAATGCAAACAGATGAAAGCACCCCGCAGATCAGCTTCACTTGAGAGAGAAAGACCGATAGACATGTTTACAGTGAAACGGAGAGCAAAGTTGGGACTGGGAGCGAAATAATAAAATACGTGCTTAGCTAAGATTTGGAGAGGGAACCTGCCCAAGGACATTTTCTCTCATTATATTAGTAATATTCGCTCACAAACAAATAAAACTGATTTCAGGAGAAGACTAAAACAAAAGTTAAATATTGACCTTTTAGAAAATTAAGAGTCAATAGTGCAATCTTACCAACCAGATAAATAAAGGGATTTTCAATTGAAATGGAGTGCTTTGATTCACACGCTTTTTAAAACTTGTACAATTCAAACAGCCAGGTTAAACTGATGTTAAAACCCTATAGAAAATAGCTCACCCACGTCCCTGTTTACAAGGTTTAATAAAAATTATAGTTCATCTGCGCCATCTATTTGTCTGTCTGAATGAGAATGTGGTGACAGTCTTCAGAGTTTCTGCGCAAAGAGAGGCAGTGTTTCAGTAGATCACCTCTGGAAGAGCTGGGGGCACCAAAGAGAGGTCCCCGGCCAACAGCCCAACACACAGACCACTCGCGCCTAAGGAAGATTTTGAGCTCCAAAGCGTGCCAGCTGTGTTTTTATATGAATGCTTGCCATAGAAAATGACTCAGGTGCTGTTCTAAAGCTGCACAAGAGGAAGATGAGTCGATGGTAGAAAGTATATTGAAGTATGTTTGAACACTGACCCGGTGCTGGACTCGTAGATTTGGCCGAGATGGCAGTCTTCTGGTGGTGACTGTGGGTCGTGCCAGAAATCAGGGACGCAGAGGTCAGCATCCGTCTGCGAACGCTCAAAGCCGTAATCACTAGACACACAAAGACATGTTTCCATTTTATTTGTTATCGGTCCGCACAACAAAAGAGCACATCATCTGCGAACAAAAATGTTTTGCGTCATGCATCAAAACTGGCCAGCGGTATACAGAAATAGAAGCCAGTTTTAATGACTTATTTATAGTAATGTAAACTATATGCAGTATGTAACTGATGTGTAGGGGATTTTCTGCTTCCTGTTGTCTCACCAGTTGAAGTCCTTCTCACTGCACTGGCAGGGTTTGGAGCTGAGAGCAGATGTGTAGTTTTTCCCTTTCATACAGAAAGACATGTCTTTCCTCTTTCTGAAGCTCCGCTGCTGGCCCATGATACAGGCTTCTCCCTGAAAATCAACAATTGAAAAAAGCTCCATCTAACAGAAAAAGTGCATGAGTGCTACCTGGAGATTTGTAAGCTGCCAGGAGTCATAGTCAGACTCTGTACACTGACGTGGAAAAGACTGTCTGAAGTCAACTTTGACCAACTCCCAGTCGGACCTGTAGCTGATGTGGCCAAACACACTGCAAACAGAAGGCACAAGACAGTCAAAGAGTTCAGCCTTAAAGTGTATGATATGTTACAGACAGAGCGCAGAAAATAAAAACAATCAGTCACAAGCCGAGTTGTGCACAATACAATGTCATGGTAATTGGTAAACTATTGGTAAACATCTCATGTACAGTTACGGATATCTAACATGGTGCATACCACATTACACACAGACTACCTCATTGTTTGTCATAGTTATATTTAAAAATGTTAGAGTTTTAAATTGAAATACATTGGATGTGAGTGTTCAAAGATCATGCGCTTGTCCAACCCTGGATCCTTCCCTCTCTCTTGTGTCCTTGCGACTAAGTCACTGACCAAAGACTTCATTACTTGCCTGTGCAGTTAGAAAATCGAAATTGTGTTGGGAGAAAATAGAGCCAGCCTAATCTGTCAGACATGAAGGGACCCCCTCACCCCTACTTGTCCCAAGACGCTATCTTTGGCGCCAGATGGACGACATTCCCGCGTGTGAGTGTCAGACCAACACAAGGTAGCTGTGAATGCATGTGTATGTGACACTGAGTGCGTGTGTGTCCTTCTCAGCAGATTACAGCTGGGTAACTTTATCTGCCCTTATCTCAGGATGGTATCGCCACAGCGAACTGACTGATGGAGAGAGATTGTGAGCAAGAGGACGACAGACTATGAATTTATATCAATTCTTTTACTTTAACAACTTTTAAACAGCTTTGGTTTATTCTTGAAAGCATTAATCTTTTCAATTTGTAGAGTTTGTGGAGCTGTTTAAAAGACTGACAATAAAAAACGACCAGACAACCTTGTTATTATTGGGCCAATTAATATGCTAAACAGCAGTTATGCATATTCTGCGTTTTCAATTCTGAATATTCAAACTTTGTTCATCTCCGACTGCCCACAGATGTGGATTTGCATCCGCTCTGCCAGAAACAAAAGAAGTGGCTCATTTTTGGAGGATTCCACTCACGTCATCACCAGCGTCTCGTCCCCTGGCTCGCTCAGAAGTCCATCCACAAACACAGAGGTGCTGGTGAAATTGTGCACAGTCCAAGTTTGACCTTCATCAACACTAAACCTGTCGGGAGAGGACCATGAATCAATAATGCCAATATCAAGACGGTGACTCGACTTTGACTCCGATCCATCAACCTCTCGTAAGGTGAGTATATCATACCGGGATTTCTGTTCCAAAATGGAGAGCAAAAAGGAATGCAAACAGCTATAGAAAGGAATCAGCCCGGCTGAATTTCATGTTGAGTGATGCTATTTATATTTTTTATTTCTTGAAGAAATGTAAAAGACAAAACAAGCAACATACACACAACAGTGACAGTAAGAACAACAAAACTAAATACAATGAAATGGAAAGTGAAGAGCAACAAATTTAGTACAATAAGACTGTGAATTGAAGGTTTTTAAGGCAAAATTTGATTCCCAATGCACCAGGTCAACCGCACCATTTGATGCGCAGTGCTATCTACCAGAACATAACCATGGCTTGTATCCCGTTCCTCAGACATGAGGATGTGCAGGTTTTGTTGATACTATGATTTTTTTTTCTTTTTGTTAACTAACAGGTTTGTTTAAGCTGCTCATGATGTCGCAGTGACATTTTTGATCAGTTGAAACCGACGGACACGACTCATCGCCCCATGTTTGTAGTTCTTTGTAGTTTAACGGAACGTTTTGAGTGAGGCAGCCGTCTTGCAAAATTGAACTCATTATACCTTTAAAATTATAAACTGTTTTGATCGGAAGCTACTCTATGACTATATAAAGCTTGATCACCAAAGAGGGAAAACTGGACCTGAGGTCTACTTCTCCAAAAAGGTTTGCTAATATACGGTGTGGATCTGGAGAAGGCCTTTGACCATGTTCCTCTGGGTATCTCATGGGATGCTACTAGTACTGGGACCCTCAGCACAGTATTGACACTGCATTTATTCAGTATTCATTAATCTATAGAGATGAGCCAATAAGAAACACTTGTAACAAATGTCTTGATCTACCTCCCTACTCGCAAGATCCAGGATACCAGTGGCCTGATGAGTTTGGTCTGCAGTGTGGCTGTATGCGCATCTCGAGATGAGGTAAGGAGCTCAGCTGTAGTCCGTGGCAAAGGCTCAATGTAGAACTGCTGGTCCACCACCAGGACAGAAGTCAGAGGCTCAAGACACACTGGAAGGATTTTATCTCTTGGTTGACCTGGGGATTTGGGACCTGGGGTGTCTGGGGGACACCTCCTCTAGCTCTCTACACTTTGCGATCACCTCTCTATCTCGCAGATGGTGGTTCATCAGAGAGACAGCTAGATAGAAAGTGATAACAATACACGGTTAAGAAACAACGTAAACGTCACATATAAAGTAGTAAATGACTCCTGGCATAGAGGAACATGTAGCATACTTAAAACTGTGTTAAGGAAGTTGAATTGAAAAGAGCGGATCAAGATGAATTTTCAATACGGTACTTTGCCTACTTTTGGTCCTCACAAATTCAACTGGATTTATTGGTAAGGTGTATGCCATCTTGTTAACATAATGCTGGCCATTTTGTCTTCTCGTCTGTAAGAGGAAGTCATTGGAAAATCTGGTGCCACTCTGATGTTTCCACTGCAGCTCAACTTTGTGACCCTCTTAGCCCATGAAGAATCAGCAGGACTTCATCCCGACTAAAGCGTCCTTAGTCGCATAATCAATTCTATCTCATTATCTGCCACTAATGTCCGAGGAGATACTAGAAATGGAGTCGGCGTAATGACCTTGTAATCAAACAGATTAGCAAGATCATAAATCTCCTCCGGGCCCCACACCGCAGCCTCCGCCAGCGGTCCTGCCGCAAACACACAAAGCTGAGATTTAAAGACGTAGTTCTCATCGCAGCGAACATGAAAAGTCCGCTAATGCCTTGTTCCATTTTTATCCGTCTGAGTTTCCATAATTAGCTGGTAGCAACATAAAAAAAAGTCGCAGACTCCAGAAAGCGGATCAAATTGATGGGGCTGAATGGAGTTGACTTCCATTGTGAGAAGGAAATGGAAGGAAACTTTGCAAACAACGTCGCTTTGATACACAGAGTTACACAGCCATTAAGGCCCCAAAAGGAGACATCAGATGATTATTTGAAAAAGATGTCCTCACAAAAGACACTTTTTAATTGAACTGCTCAAAGAATTCTGTCTTAATACGACCAATTTGCCAAGTGGAATCTGGGTCAAGTCAGCAACGGCTCGAAGAATGCTCACAACCCTGGCTGACAGTTGTTTTTAGCAGCCCATCCTCACTCCCATGGTGTAATATATTGACGTTGGAAAAGGACTTTTGCGCCCAATACATTACATTACATTACAAAACATGATCCTTGCCGTATAGTGTTTTAGCCGCAGGTTGTGGATTCTTTACTGAAATACAGTGAATGCCAGTAGGTTGATATAAACCCCTTATGTGGTTCTCCTTACTGACAGTGTCGACAGGGAGTCACTGTGACTGAAGCACCCTGGCATTTGACAGGCTTTAGGCAATCGACACATTTCACAGAGAGTCTGTCTTGAGGCAAGTCTTTTTCTTTTCGAAGCCAACTGTAATTGAAATAAATAGTTTTGCCCAACAATAGTGCTCTACATTCATTGGATATTTTTAGCACTTGAACTATTATTGATAGCAATCAGCTCAATGGGACAGCAGGGGGCAGTACACGTCTGGTAAACATGGTACGATTGATGCGACAAAGGAAGGATTCATCCTTGCCCAGTTATCAACATTTCCTGAGAACGTGTTCACAATGCATTTTCTTCTGGAATTCATTCTCAGGCCCTTTTCACAACAAAAGGACAAAAGAAAAGTATCACCACTCTCTGTTTGCAGCAGGGGGCATGACCTGCCCCTGGTTTATTAGAAATATAAAAATGTTTGATTTACTAAAACCAGGTTTTGACTTCGTAAAAGAACGAGTCGATCGGCAAATAAACAAACATCTGCAGGAGAAGATAAGATAACATAACTCCTTTCCCTCCTGCAGACGTCTGTAACAGAGTGGCTATAAAGTTTTACAAGGAAAGCCAGCAAACCAGCTGCTTTAAGCTGCAGACCAGCAGGGACGATATAAATCAACGTTTATCCAGTCCTGGTGCTGACAAAACAACTTCTGCTTCAGGGACAGATCAGACATGAGAGACGGCATGTCTCAGCACACAGAGTGAAAATATGGTTATGATTTAATATGACTGAGTGACGAAAAATGCCCTCTGAGAAGCATGTCTCCCTGCTCTTCAGCTGGACTCTTTCTGAAGACAGAGTGGAAAAGTAAGGGACAGATAGAGATCAACCGAAAGGTCATTCGATTAACATCCGAGATAGGTGTTTTTTTGAGTGCCATCTTATCTTGCTGCTCTTATTACATTTGCCTTATTAGCAGAGTCCAGCAGATAACATCGGGCAGTGCTTGAAGATGTCTGGATTAGAAGTGATGGGTCCGAAAGAACCAAATACAGATAGAAATCACACAGAGGTAAAGATGAATTTGTTCTTTAAAAATGCTACACAAGGCAGCATCTGTAAGCTCAGGATCAAAGTGAGATGCTGGCATGACTGAAATGCTAATGCAGAAAAGTCTAGCCTTGTGTCAATGCATGTTTTTATATGTGAAAGACTCTTGCTTGATGTCCAACACAGACTATGTACAGAAATTACACCTTGGAACAGGGTTTCCTTTAAAGCAAACCTGATGCTTCCTTGTCAGTTAGAGACATAAAAGTTTCATTCTTTAATTGATGATCACCATGGCAACAGAAAAGTCTTACTTGAGTATCTTCAGTGGGATTGATGTGTCTTTGATTGCAACAATGACTCCGCCATGGTCCAGGTACAGGATGTGATGCTCCTCTTCGAAGACCTGCAGAGGCGAAAAACAAGTCCTTTGTCAGCAGCGAAATTCAATCAAAATCTGAAAAGATACAGGCTGGAGCGGATGAAACATTTTCAGGTGAGATAGATTTGTTTGCACGGAGCCTGGGATTCAGTGTACCTGTCTCCATGTCTTTCCACAATCCGAGGTGATGTACATCTCTTCTTTGTACTCCACCAGCTTGGAGCCGAGATTTCCTGTTGGGCAGATAAAGAATTTAGGCTTGGAAGGGCAGAGTCACAAAAGCATTGGAAAAATGATTCTCTTTAAATAGCTTTTTGTAAGTCTAGTGAGTCACGAGAATGCATGTTATATGGTGTTGAGTATAGTGTATAGAGGCAATAATGACATTTACAGAACAAATAAATAGATTATAATAAGTCAGAATAAAAAGGGATTTAGTTGAGAAGGGCATCTTCAACAAATGACTGGGATGACACTTCAGTTACATCTTATTTTCCCTGCATGCAAAAAGGTAGCTTCTAGCGATTATGGACACTAGAGTCAAGTATTACTTATACATTTGACACGATGACACATTCCTGAATTCAGCCGACTACTGAGCTAGGGACTCACCAGCACCCATGATGAGACCTGGAGCGGAGTCTTTGGTGTGGACTGTTCCAGACACGTAAGGGTTATCTGCCCAGCGCAGGTGCAGGTGGAGGTGGCAGTCCGGCTGTGGACGCAGAGGAACATGAGGGATTTGACGTCATTCATAATCTGACCCTCGTCTTTCAACGTTGGAGCTCAAATGTTCATAAATCCGCAGAAATGAGATAATCTGTCTTTAAACGTTCAAGATGATTCTGGCATGGTTAATAAAATCAAACACATCATCTATTATTTATTGTACATTATATTATATTTATATTTATTATATTTAATATTATATTTCTATTGGATTAATTATAATGAATGGTTAATTTCTTAGGTCAGCATTATTTGTGAATTTCTATCAATCTATCTCAACTGTGATACACGTTCATATATTTCTAATGTATATGTGTGACACTTCTGTGCGTGTGTGTGCAAGTCAGTGGCAGCAAACAAGTCTCTAGCTGTTACTAGCAAGTCACTTGTCAAACGCATTGGTATAAAGGACATGACTTCTTCACCTCTGTCTCCCTGTTTGACATGGGATGTTTGAATATAAGACTGTGTGTCGGGTCTAGCTGGCAGGATGTCGCACACGTTCATGAAAGAGAGGCTGACTGACTTCGCTCAGCTAGTTTGAAAAAGATGATCACACAGCATTCTGATATAAAACTTTCTGTTATAGTCAGCCAAGGTATCGCAACTTTTAAGTACATAATTGAGTTGTCTTCCATAGGAAGCGCAACAATCAAGAGGTAGAGACGGTTTTATATTGCAGATGGATGCTGATAAATTTGGCTTGAGTTCAGGTGTAGAGCTTGGATTTTGAACTTTATTTGTTTGTCGATTATTACGTACTCCACTCCAGGAATTTCAGTCAGACACAGACAATCTTGAAGGTGGAGTACCAAGCCGCTGAGTCAAAATGAGTTGTTCCGCAAGTTAATATTAACATTTCAATTTACCTGCTTCATTTTATATGAATTCTGTTTTTCAAATACATGTCTTTATTATTATTATTATTATTATTATTATTATTATAAGTCGTAGTAGTAGTAGTAACAATATAACGAGTAGTAATACTGGTAGTATTACTAGTATTAGTAGCACTAGTACTATTTCAGCACAACTGACATGGTTTTAATAAATACATTAGATTTACTGATTATAATTATAAAAAATATGGCCACCGTATTTCCTTCATTACATAGCGCCCAGTTGTTTGATCTTTCTTTCATATTAAATAAGAATTGCATGACCTTTTTGATTTTTTTTTCTGATTGTTAATTCATTAACATTTTTAGAATAATAATAATTATTAATTTAAAACTACTAGACAAATAGGTCTCATTATTGATGCTTAATACGATAATGCATTTATAATGCGTCACATGTTCATTATGAAACATCACAAGTTGTGGATTTAACTTAATTTAGTTATAGAAACTCAAGAGCCATGAGCTATAACCCTAATTTTAGATATCAGATAACACTATTCTGTCAAATTCTGCGCCTTATAACACTTATAAAAAACTTTGTTAAAAGTTTTCATACATGATCATGAACATTCACAGCATCTTCTATGAAGCCTTATAGATACACCCTGTCTTAGGAATGCATTAATAATTGATTATAAATGAGACGTTGAGTAAAGTGTAATTAAAAACATATTATTAAGACATTACATCTACTCTATTTTGACGATTTTTTTTTATCTATATGAACTTTTATTTAATTTGATTAACAAAAAACAAACAACCAAAACCCACATTGTTGACATATGATGTCCAAAAATGAAAACCGATGGCCCTTTATGACAGTGCCAGTATATGCCTGTGGAAAGTTAACACAATAGCTACACAAACAGATGTGAGTGCACTTATTGTCCCCCAATCCAAAAGTGACGGAATGCTCAGGAATATGTTGCTCACATCCCATGAGCCAACCAGTCGTGTAGTGAGGTAGCACTACTGTCAGTCTGTCATATCAGAAATCTTATAACAACCACAACAGACAGGGAGAATGATGTTCAGAGTCAAGGTGAAATAACCCATATAAGCACATGAATAAAACATCAATAAATTAAGCAAAGAAACACACAGACGTCCGAGCTTACTGCTTTGCATGTGATTGATTTGCCATTCATATCAGTTGCAGGCGGGTTTAGAGGTGCCCAGTCTCGTCCTTTATTATAGGTGATGAGAGTGGTGACTTTCCCGTCTACTTTCTGATTTGCCAGGAATACTCCTTTGACTCCTCGAACCTGTCAACCACATAGAACAAAGAGAATAAAACAAACAAATCAGCACAAAGTGGTGTTAACTCTTACTCAGTCAACAACATGTTGTTCTTTAAGGGGGAACTTCTTATCTGGAATTTATGTAAAATAAAGATAATTTTTACTGTATGATATTGTAATGGATGCGACCAATATTCCTTTACATTCTTATAAATATAAATATTTCTTTCAGTATTATGATTCTACGTGTCTCCTATTACTCTTGATGCAGCAAGTTTAATCTCAACCGTCAGCGGTGGACAGTAGAGGGTAGATAAACATGGTGTTGATGTTTGTTTATAGCGTCAAGGACAGGACTTTTCATCCACTGGCACAGTGTTTGTCATTATCTTGTACATCATCTTTAAAAGATGCTTGCAAGACCCTTCATAGTAACGTGTTTGGATGTACTAATGCGTTTGAAATCAGAAGCAGGCGAAGGGATCATTTCCCGTAAGTACAATTCTTTACCCCGATTCTCTTTCTGGGTTCACTGCGTTGGGGTTTCATTTATACGCTTAAAAAGCCTCAGGTATTTAAAGCTGAGAGAAAAACAAAAGGTTTCACGGTTCAGGCCGGAAGGCTTTGGAACGATTTGCCGGAGGAGAAAAGGTCAGCTGAGGCGGTGAACCCGATTAAGCCTCCTCTTTCTCTTTATTATTTTTTAATAGCTCATATTCAAAGACCCTCTGAGTGATAAAAAAGTAACTTCCTCTGCCCTTGATGCTTCTGAAAGTGGCATGCAAACCAGAGAGTCAGACTGGCTTCACTCTGTGGATGCTTTTATGAGCAAACCTAAGACCCATTCGGTTCTTCTTGTATGTTATTCCTTCTTGTTGTGTAGTCGCCTTGTTTTTGTTTTTTGTCCTTCCTTTGTCAGTGACAGGTGCTATATAATTAAACTTTGCTTGCTTGCTAAACCTATTCACAGCAACCTTTCCAGCCCCAGCAGCTTCTAACCTTAGCTCGCCAAGCAACAGGGTGAACTGACCCTGAAAAAGGAATTTAATCTGTGCCTCGATTCACTGGTCTGAGGAATACATCAAGAAATGATGGAATAGACTCACTGAGAATGAAACAATCCAGAACACTGTTTTTTTCTTTCGCCATAACAAATGACAATTGAAACAGACAGAACTGACAGGGAACCTCTGCATTTGAATGAGACATATGCAGGCTCCAAACCTGTGTGCATTTCTGCCACCTGGCATAAATGTGTAAAGGCAGTTAGTCTTGCAAAAATCGATCAATAGTCTAAAACAAAGCCTCCAAATAGTAGACAGACTGTCCTCCTCCTGAACCTGGAAACACTACCTCCTCAGTGGTTGAGTCTGTAAGTGCTTCCAAGCCAATGGACCATAAGACTTGTTTTCACAGCAATCTTTAAAAATGAGGCTGTATGATGCCACACACAGAGGCAGACGCTGTCTATCCAGCCATATCACGAAAAGTTGCCTTGATACACAACACTTGGAACCTCAGTTCCTCACATGAATAGGCCACATTCCCTCAACTCTAATAAAGTCTGAGGAAACGTATTTACTTTCTGTGCAAAAGAGCTTGTCAACTTACTCATTATTTTGTTACACTTTCAAACAGCCTGTGGCCAAACCTCAGCCGTCCACTCGTACATCAAATTCCAAAAAGGAAGGCATACATAGTTTTCCTCCAACTCACACACTTCATTTGACTGAGCAAACACTTGAAACAAGCCCCTTCAGGGCTGCTTTTTACATTTATGGCTGTCAAACTTCTGATTTAACACATTTGTAAGCAGCATTTGTCAACCATTTCTATGGTGTTCTTTGTGGTGATCCTTCATTTATATTGTCTCATCAACAACGCTTTCCTGCTGTGATGGTTCTGAAGAGGGAAATGGAAGAAGGGAAGTTCCCTTCAGTTTTTTAACAGCTACCTATGTGTTTTCTTCAAACAGAATTTGTCCGTTTCTCATCTCCTCGAAATCCAACAGTTACAATGTGGACTGATTTTGCTGGGAGTGATCTTCCTTCAAAATTAGCGACATCCATTTTAACGTAATCTGATAAACCAATATCATAGGACCAAAATCATCAATAAGAGGAGACTTGAACTCATAGCGTATCTGACAGGGGCTCATCTCGTCCCTGACATCTCCTTGTTCTGTGTGTGTGTACCAAGGGTAGATGAGTTGATAAAAATGTTATGCTTCACTATTATTGCTAAAAAGTTCTTTTATATTATTATTATTATTATTGTGGTTCATTTTCAATGTTATATTAACACCTTCTCACTCCCAGTGCAACACACTGACGATTGGCATGTGGACTTTCACGTTCAAGCAAAGGCAGGTTTCGGTGTTGCACCTTGATGCATTTGGCGAGTCAATATAATCAGGGGGGCGCAAGGATGACAACATGTGTGGGTGTCACTTCCTTGGAATAGTTCTCAGTTTGTAGAGGGCTTTTGTGTGGTCATGAGCTGGACTCATGGTGCCATGAGTCCAGCTCATGATCACATAAGGCATTATAAATTCCTATGGGATCAGTATTCCAGGAATGGAACTATAAGGAGCCTCGTCCACCTGCCAACACGCTGCCTATGGTGTCACAAAATGCCAAAAGAGGGGAAACGTGTCAATGCACAAGGCGAAAGGCTGACTGTAGCAACATCCTGCAATGAAAAAGTCAGCCTTAGGATCACGATTGTTGGTTATACATGTACGTACATGCACCGTTTTGGAGTAATATTTATGATTGAAAATGAAATTTTACTTTACTTTTATAAGTTGTTTTCCTGCATGAGGGATTCTCTCAACACCAGACTGGTCGGGGAAAAATAGAACTCACTGATAATCCAGCGGGGTGGAGCAGCAGTGTAGTTTCGTAAATGGGAAGGCAATGTGTTGTGCAAGGTCTATGACGCTATCTTAAAAATCCCATCTGGAAACTGCAGCGAACAGCAGCAAATTAACACAAGATTAGGTCTCACGCCAGCCTGCCAGTGAGTGTTAGTCTTATGTCACAGTGTGTCATGTCTTGTCCTCTGAGAACAAAAACCATCCTTCTTCACCTGCAGCACTAAGAAATTAAGAAATAGAAAGCGCAAGTTGATAAATATGTACAGCATCTACAGGTTTATATTTTTACCTGGCTCTACTGAAAAGCACAGCCACACATCAGCCTCAGTTATATCAAATAATAAACATAATGATTGTGGTTTTTTTTTTTTTTTTCAAAAGCAGCGAATGATTTATCTCGGCGATAATGATGGCGCTCCTTGTTTAATGCTCTGTTTACCCAGCGGCTTCTCCTCAGGTGGCAGACGGTTATTTCCAGTGAAAACCCTTTCATGAGACACATTTTGTTTGCATACTATCTTCTACTGAGATAAAAAGGAACTGCGGCCTGAACATTTCTGCAAGCACACTGTAGGAACGTTAACACCCGGTGCAGAGGGGTTTTATGATTCAACATCTTGTGGTACATCTTTTTTTGTCAGTGACTCACCTCCAGGATGTCAATCAGGACACTCTCCTCAGGCTGTTTGGTGCTACGGACATTTTCAAGAACAATGGAGTAGTAGACTCCCTGAGGGTCCGACTGATACAGATTGTAGGTGTCGGACTGGTACCACTCTTGTATGGCGAGGAAAACCTGGTTCTCGTCCGTGCTTACGATGTGGACATCCTGTAATGAGAAGTGCACACCGACGTGTGGATCAGATAAAGACTCGAGTTTGTTAGCAGCTCAGACCCCTAGTCAGAGCCACTCATCAAAGCTCCACTCTGATGATTCCATCGCTCATGAGACCACCAGAGTGACGGCTCAGCGCTCTTTCCCCTGATGGCCATCACATTAACATAACATTTGAGGATAAAACTCAGAGCAGGACATGGTGTCTGCTAAAATATCGACCCGCCTGCAGCTTGCTTTCAGAACCGAAGGTTATAATGTTCAATTTATGGTTTTGTGGTTCATCTGTGGAGACAGGCCACTAGACTCTCTAACACAAAGTGCAGGAGGCAGCAGTGTAAAGCCATGTTTGACATCTTAAAGCCACGTTGCTAAGCTTAGTTTAGATTGGTCAGATAACTAAATAAAATATAGGGTTATAACCTGTTGTTGTATGCAGTGCTGTTTTTTGTAGGCTGTACTTGATGTCAGGCTTTGATTTATGCACGAAAAAATAGTCATTCTGCTTAAGAATGTAATATTTTAAACTTGCTAAAACAAGAAAAATAAGAAAACCCATCACCAAACCAGCAACACATTGTAGTTCTCTTGCAAATGCCAGCAAACCTTGCCTAACCTTTGTAAAAATGGTATTTTCGTGTGCCAACTACACACTGAAACACATCTGACTTTTGCTTTCTCTGTGCACAAGGTAGGCAGTCAGTTTGATGTAATGTTTTTGTCATAGTTCAAAATAGTTAGGTTAGGTTTTGGTATAAGAATTCATAGTTTTAGAAATTGTGTTATGAGAGTTATGGTTATGGAGCAAGCACTCAGAAAAAAAAACAAAATTTAATGAAACGTAAAATCATTTTTTGACTGAATAAACTTGTTTGGGAGCAATTTATCTGCAACAAAAATGAATGATGAAAAACACTTTATTTTTTGTAAAGAACAGTTAGTACTTGAATTACTGGACTTAGCTGATGATACCGTTCTGACACAACACGTTGGAAAAAAACAAACAGCATCTTCCCGCAAAGGTCTCCCGAAATGTTACCAGTGTTGCCGTTCCCTGTTGTCTGGCGGTAACACTGACATTTGGGCATCGGCAAGGCAACATAGTGCAATGTGATTGGGGTAGGGGGCAGCTGGTCTTGACTAATAGCATCATCATGACAAGTTGCATTTTCTCTGGTCACACACTCATATTTGTGCTTTTTGTCAAGCATCACATGTACTGGTGCGTAGAGGAGGATAAACCCACAACGTGCAACAACATGCCTTTGTTTGAGGATCGATATTTATGACAACGTATGCACTTGCTTGAGCTTCTGTTGAAGAGAGAGCGTGTGCACAGGGGTCAGGTCCCTGAGGACGTCACCAAACTGCTCTCTCCGATGGCCTCTGCATTTTTCATCCAGCAGCTTTTCAATTATTCACAGTGAAAAAAACACTCATCCGTGTACACTTCTCCTCCTCCTCGTCTCCTGCCACCCCTCTCCACCTCTTCTGTCGTTTGCCCTCAAAGGAGCTCATCCTTAAAGCTTCACGATGAGTGACCTATCTGCTCACCCAAGTAAGAGGACACATGTCGAGAGAGGAGACGACAGAGAGAGAGCAACTAGGGCATGCTTTAAGCAAAAACACATACACTAGCACAAGCGTGGAAACTTACTGTGTTCTGCAGATCCCATTTATTCTGAAAAATGTAATACTCACGTTCGGATCAATGGAAAAGTGAAGTGTGTGAGAGTAACTATTTTTTAAATATATTTTTGATTTTTAATGATATTAACTATAAGCATGCATGTATTATTGTGAGGTTTTAAAAGAGTCACAGTTTGTATCTCTATTTTTTTTATGTGAATGAACATGATATGTGTGCATGTTCATAAACGTGCGTATGTGTTTAAAAGCTCTTGTATGTGTGTTCATGATTACATACACGGATACGATTCTGAATATTTGTGTGTGTGTGTCTCATATAGATAAACTTGTGGGGACCAATTCTTGGAAACACACCCTCTTATGAGGGCATTTTGCTTCATGGGAAGCTTTTGGCCGCTCCCTACAAATGTACGCCTCCATTTGAGGTTAAAACTTCAAAGTAGTTGGGTCATTAGAATTAAATATAAGTTTGGTTGAGAGTCCTGGTTAAGGTAAGCCATTTGTTTTGGATGGTTAGGTTTAGAGTGAGAGGCAGAGGAAAGCATGAAAGTCAATGAAATGTCCCCATAAAACAGGAATACAAACGTCCCTGTGTGCATACAAGCTAAAATGTGGGCTTGTATGCCCATGAGATTGCAGGTTAAGCAAATATGTCGCTTTGCAGAAACAAACGTGCACAACAATCTGCACTTTTACGTGTTTACATTTGTCATTATGCACACATGTAGAATGACTGTCTGTGTTTACATGCGTGAACATCTCCGCATGTACATGCGTTTGTGTTTGATGTTCTGCTAGATATAATTTGATGTATTTACTCGCATCACGTGTTTGCTCACCTTTGCGTACACATTACACTTGCACCCCTATACACACTTTCACACCGCCATGTCGCTCACTGAGCGACACGGAGACTGGTGTCACGCTGAAATGCTCCCCTGTGTTCCTGGTGTTTCCACCAGTGGCTCCTTTACTGCTGCTGCTTAACTCATTGACATCGCAGGGGACCAGATCAATAGGAGCTCGTGAATATTTTATAGCTACGATCGGGTATCAGATCGCAAACACTGTTAATGCATGTTCCAGGTCACACTTGACTCCAAAAGGGAGGAAAACAAAATCAACTTCTTGACTGAAGAAACCTTTGTAGGACACAGACAAAGCAACTGATTCAACTACTTCTTACATAAAAAGCTGATAAGTCTTTTACCTTTGGCAGTGCGTACTTCGGGAATCGCATCTGGACAAACTCATTGCGACGATAAGAAACATAGTGCTTTGTGCGATTTCCTGTCGTGACCTGGAGAAAACACACATTAGCATAACACATGATATGAGAGTAGATTTTTGTCGGGTCTAAATTAAATCTCAGCACCTTGGCTGGATATAGCACATCAAAAGTAACATTCTGAAGTAACTGCTGACTCTGGTTCATTTAATGATGAGAGGCTTCATCCACTGGCTCTTTGCATTCGCATAAATAAGTGTCTTAATGGGATGATATGAATTCAGCGTTCTGACCTGGTATCCTGAATTTGTAATGAGCTTTGAGTTTTTGTAAAGATCAGTGTGATGTTTTGTTTTCCGTGTTTGCAAGCTACTTTGTTTTTTCCTAATTGTTTGTGATGGTATTTCAGCCCGTTTCTCCTCCTGTTTTCATTCCTTAACAAATTCAGTATTTCTCGTTGCAACATATTTCTATTGTTGTTTCACATATGTCCCTAAAATACACTCTGCTGATGTTCTTCTATTAGTCAATACAATATTCAAACACATAAATTGACAGTGACAGTATGCAGTTATGATGAACTAATATAGGAAATATTTGTATTAATATACATTTGGATTCCGTATAAAGTGACGGCCACAAGAAAAAATCACTACACTGGAGAGCTAAAATGTCTATAATTACTAAGAGGAAAAAAAATGACTAACTCATCACCTTCACAAATATGTAGTCGTCCTGCACTTGCAGAGAGTTGTAGTCTATTTTGCCGAGAAACTGAGCCGTCACCATCTTGTCCGAGCAGTTCTGGATGAGACACGTCAGGTACAGGTA